>NC_056743.1:1471513927-1471701427 GCF_019279795.1 Protopterus annectens
CTGTGACACACATGGAAAGTATATACAGAATAGGTTGTGGATTTGAATGCACTTCCCAAAGGGTATGTGTTGTGACATGACAATATCTGTCATTAATCTGTAATTGTAGTCTGTCACGATTTTCCAAACATTTGCCAGAAAACCACAATATTATGACAAACAGAGTAAAAGTATGTAGCAAACATGAGGACATTCTGCAGACATATGTACAGGTCAGAGGTATGGCCACCATCTGTACCACCCTGCAGGTTGCAGTCCATGTTTGGCAAGGTGTGACCTGTTATAACAACTGAAACGATACAGAGGTTCCCAGAGTGTAGGACAACAAACATTTCACTAAGTTGTCTACTAATAACATGGAGCAGTTATTGCACATCAGAAGTACCTTAATGTTATGACAAATAGCATAAGCTAAGGTAATGTCACACAAAGAAGGTGTCATAGCAGCAATCCAAAGGAAATCCTGTGTGTTGCACTTGCCATAGGTATGGTATATCCTGCCAACTGTCACGTTGCTACAACACGTGTCCCGCAGTCCACATTTGATAAGGTGGCAACCACAATCTGTCTCACCTATGTGCATGCAATATGTAGACATGCAATGGCCCTGTGACTACCTGCTGCCCCCAATGACCCACATGTATGTAGGCATGAATGCTAACTGCCACCACCCACATATGTAGGTACTGCCTAAGGCTATGTCAACTGTAAGTAGTGGGCAGTCTGTCATTGAGTCACAAACTGCTGTTAACACACTGCAATGGGCCATGCAGTGTGTATGGAATGGTGACAAGGTCCTGGCCTCAAGATGAATGTAGGCAACAGTGTCAGCATACCATACGGCAAGGACATGGCTCCACTATTCCCCACATCAGCACCAACCCCATAAACACACAGACTGTGATGACAGGCCTGGGTACTAAGGATGCCAACAATGTTGCATTTAGGCAACAAGTAGTGGCAGTGGTCAGAAAATGCTTGTATGTGGTGCACCACATAGATAAACGGATTGCATCCAGACAAAAGGTGGACATTACCTCTGAATAGTCCTCAGTCAATACAACAATACATTTGCAGCATGGATGGTCTGCTATGTACCTATGCAGACATCTGCAGAAACTGTAAAGGCTATGTTAACATCCATAAAGGTCAGCCATGAGCCACAACACCTGTTTCACGCAGACAGCCTGTAATCAGTACTGCCCCACTGGTTATTAAGCAGGTTGTCCACAAGTGTCTATGGCATGCCTAGATGTCAATGTTGTGCTCAGCTCTTCAACGGCTGCCCCATATATGAGAGTATAACTCTGTGCGCATTACCGGCATGAGAGGCCTGAATCGCATATGAGATAGTAAATCCACATGCTGGAAAGTCAGGTTTGGCTCCCAGAGGCTGCCCTGTGTCAGGACTAAAATCCCCAAACATATCAAACACTGTACCATGCACACACTCATCAATTGCATCAAGGTTGAGTGAATGGGAAAAAAACATCTGTCCCAGGGGTTCAACCTGTGCCCAGCAATGCCAGGGCCAACAGGTGCTGATCAATGATGTTGTTGGGGACAAAGTAATGGCGAGGTTTGTAAAGGAACCTAGGGCCAGTACACTAGTAACCTCCTCTGTATCTATGAACCTATGATCCTACAGAACACCAAGGTGACATGTATGAAGGCTAGCTGGCTGTATCAAGGGGTATGCATGCAAGTTTATGCTCTCTGCCCCCATTGTCCCTCACACAGTGTTGCATGCATATACATCTAGGTAAACATGCACATATACAGCCATACCTTGGTGATGTAAAAGTCTCTGCGTTTCCACTCCACCATACTCAGCTTTGGTAATGGCAGCAGCTCCCCACGACATACACACACAGACACTTGGAACAGGAACAGAATAAGGTCTGTGAGACAAAGTCAGTCAGTACTAACACCAATAAAGTATCATGGCACAAAGGTACATACACTTTGATGTGTACCCATGACAATTGCCAGCAGACAGCACCTTATGTGGCATAACAATAGTACACTACACACTGCCATTTACCTTTACTATATTCACCCTATGCATCAGACACATATTAGCATGTCCCTGCATTAATGATGTGGATAACAGGGATGTTGCACAGGTATCATCACATGCACAAGGTGTGGCGTGGGGTTGCCAAAGGCCTAGGCTGGGCCATAGAATTGACATCATGTGTGAGTGTCTGGAGGGATGGTGTTCAGCTGGGCCATGGAAAGGAGCTGTGTGTGTGTCTGGTGGTGACCTGTATGTGATAGTGATGTGTGAGTCTATGCATGCACACAGTTAAGCCATGTGTTAGCCCTACATGAGGGTATGTTGGACAGCCATGGACCATACATGACAGGGTGTACAGTTCACTGTCTCCAGCCATGGACATGGGAACTGGTTCTGCCAGGAGTGTCACTGGCACCACCATGCCCAAGGCCAGATGCAGTACTACTTCCTTATGGTGACTTTTGTCTGATAGGTCCATGTTCCTCATGGGACCGGCCAGGACCATGTGCCCATGGTCTGCTATGTTGTACTGTGGACAGCACCCTCCCTTTGGTAGTGTTGGTGGTACTGCCACTACAGGAGTGTGAATGTGCATGGCCATGTGATCTACATCCACATGTCTGATGCCCTACTCCCACCAAATGTTCAAGCACAGACATTGCACGGTTAAGGACTGACAATGTCTTACTCCACCGTCTATCCACAGCATCAGCGAAATGATGTACAGCATCACCAATGCCATGGAGGGTGTTACGCATGCCAAGAAGTGTTGCATCCATGACCCCGAGTGTCCATCTGTTGTACCATTCACAATGTGCCTGTGCCTCCATGATGGACCAAAACATGTGTTGGATAACATATGCTGTAACACCTCTGACAGGGGCTGGATGGGCAGCAGTCCACCTTCAAGCACCCCTGTCAATCTGCCTGTGTGGGACCTCGACAGCTCTCTGGCTATGGCTAGTGTCTACAGTCACAGATGCCATAGTTACCACACTACCCTGTTCAATGTCACCACCCTCCAACTGTCCAATATCTGTGGCTGCTGGTGACTGGGTATGTGTGGGCATCCTGACCGTGTGCAGGGACATTGGGGGTGGAAGTGGGATGTCAACCAATGGTACAGATTCAGCCCCCAACAACCCCACGTGTGCCTCACTATGGCCACCATCATCATCAGAGTCTGATGAGACACTGACATCAAGTCATGAGATGGAGCGAACCCAACCACCATGTTCACCTGTGAAGGGAAGACAACATAAGTAAATTACTTCCTGCACTATAATGTTTGCTGATCCACACACACACACACACACACACACACACACACACACACACACACACACACACACACACACATACAGATAAGGTGCCACAAAGGCATTATACAGACCACACCTACTGGCAGATGCCATGCACAACACACAATCAGACCAAAGCAGACAGGCCCTCAACAACATGCAGTGCAGCTACATCCAGTTAACGTTGCTACTACTATACACCTGTGAGATACGCGACAAGTAGGAGTATGTGATGGACCTTCACCTTACACACAGTGCACCCATGTACACACTACTAATGTACCCCTGTATAGCACAGTGGCTAAACTGACACAAAAGTACATGCTAATATGTTACAGCTCCTGTGAATAGCCTCCTATGATGAACAATGTGATGCATGCAGTGAACCCCACCACAAGTGAACATGCACATATTGCAATATGGCTAAGCTTAATAGTTGTATGCATGGAAAACTGGCTGCCATTAACATTCCTAGGGTATAGGTGAGCCACAGCATAACAGTTCCAAACTCACCGGCTTCAGATTGATGGTCCCCAGCCACACCAGAGGGACCTATGGATTTGTGGGGAAGAGTTATTGTCAGCACAGACACACATGTGGCATTGGTACAGGATAATATGTGCATTTATGAACATGTACACTACAAGGTGTGATATTACCCAAATTGCTGACATTCACAATATGTGTGCACATATGTGCATTACAAATCCCCACCCACAAATGTAGATTGACCTGACATATGCATACAGGTATGCAAAGTCTTCCACTATGAATGCTACAGTATTAACGTGATGTCCACTGGGACCTTACCTGGAAGATTCTCAGTTGTGGAATCTGTGCCACCCACCTCCATGATATATGTAGTCATTGTTTCCTGGGAGACGGTGGATGAACCAAAGTTTGCAAGGAACTCCTCAGTGTCTGACAGTGGTGCTTGAGTAGCAGACCCTCCACCTGTGCCAGCACAGTCCCTGGCCACAGCTGCAGCCCTTTACCATGCATTGTGTATGTGGTATGTGGCATGGTGTTGGACCTGTTTGTAGCTCCTGTCCCGGTGGCCCACATTGTTGACTGTTGCTACCAGTTTTGCCCACAGGGCAGTGCATTGTTGCAGGTTTTTTTGGCTCCTTCCCAACAGTAGCTGGTGATGGAGTCTGAGGGCATCAATGATTGCAGTGGTGTCTGCTTCTGAGAACAGCGTATTCCATCTCTGGTACATCCCACCTGAAAGACATGAACAGGGGAATGTATCACCGGACTACATACATTGGCCACCATTATGTACACACCCTGCACATCCATTTTTGCCAGCACTATCCACCACTAACACACGCATCATACCCTGCCATCTATAAACACAGTATGTGTGTGGGTATCAGCAACATATTGGCATTACAGCATGTGTTACCACCCTTATCATGATGTTACATGTTCCCCCATGAGGACCATTAATGTGCATAATTCTCTGTTCTTCGTTCACATCACACAGCACATGTAGCAGCTGGGGACATCAAAGAGGTCCCCAACCAGGGAATAGCAGGACATCAAACATCTACCATACACCTATAGCCTAAAAGGCCATCCCTCTACCCAGTTTCATACATACTCCTCAGGAGTGACCTCACTCTGGCATGCCAGGCAGTCATGGACTCCATATTGCTGGGACTGCTGTATGAGTGCAAGGCATGCTCCACTCTGTTAACACACACACATACACACACACAATGTCCACCTGGTGAGTGACCTGAACTAGCCTTGTTGGCAGCTCACATATGTGTCCCACACAACCACCCTGCAGTGGAATGGGTACCCTGTCCACATCAGGCAGGGTAGCTACCTACACCTTTGCTGGCATAACCTGGTCAACTGGATGGTTAACAGCACATGCACCTTTGGGATACCACCTGTGTTCCTGTTGGATGGACACATCAGCTACTGCCTTCCATATACATGGGCTAACATGTAGCCTAGGGATATGGCTGCTCAGGGCCCATAGCCTAGTAACCTCACTTGGTACCAGGAATACCAGAAATGGCCTGACTGCTGTGACAGACTGTGTTGTTATGTGTCCATAAGCACAAAAACACGAACTTAAATAAAACAACAGTTCACTGTGAGAATACTAGAAAACAAATGAACCGAGTAACGTAAAATAGTGTTTAATGACAAAGCTTTCAGGTCAAAAACCCTACATCAGTGTTCGCAACATCTCCTACTACAAAAAGGTTTATACAGATTCAAATAGCTCACAGCCAATCAAAATACAGAAATAATTACCTTAAAGACAACTACCCACAAAAAATCACAAAAAAGCACTAATAAACTAAAGCACTACACCCTCTTATACTCCCTTTAAGTACTTGGCTCCCTATTGGTCCTTTTTGATCAGTCAAAAAGTAGTTCCTTATACTATTCTGGCATGTTCAAAAGTCAGTTTCAGGTTTACTCTCCAGTCCAGCTGGTGAATCTGGGAATCTTGAGGCAATGTTACAACTGCCTTATGTACACAGACCACCCGATCCTCCTCCCAACAAGCTCAAATATATGTGAGAGAGGCAACTATATAGCCAAACTGGAGGCTGAGCTCTCTCAACCCAGTACTGGTGCAATCAGTCAGGAGGAGAAGGTAACCACACACACCACAAATCCAGTCTCACATAGACCTATCGCAACAGCAAACCAAACACATAAACACACAAAAACATACTCGGAGACTCTAAATAAAAATCTGCCCAAGCAGCAGAGACCTCCAAAGCAGACATCCAAGCAACCGCTACCCCACAACAATACCCACGTATCACATAGTTCACAAAGTCAGTGTGCCACACAGTCACAGCCCTTAAGGCTAAACAACACACCTAATTTTTATTTATTTATTTATTTAAATTTGTTGACCGGGAGTGTCCAACTGGACGTAGGTCCATTTTCAGCGGAGGCCCGGGGAGAAAAGCACCACAGTTAAAATAAACAGACAGTAGTTACATTGGATTACATAGCGATTAACAATTTAACATAGCAATTACTTACAACATATTTACAGATGAAGAACATAGTACATCAGTAGACAACTAGAATCTTTGTCTGTGAAGTACATAACAGACATTAACAAATGTTACAATGAGAAGTTCCTGCTGTATAATAAGTACTAGGCTTATGAGCATCTGAGCTTGCTATAATCAAGGTAGTTTGTGGAGTGGAAAGAAAGGTAGTGGTTGGATGGCGTGGGTGATATTAGAGTGGGAGTTGCAAGGGCATAGCCAGCATGTTTTTAGGTGCGCTTTTAGTAAAGTTTTGAAGTGGGTGCATGATGGTATGGAGGTAACTGTGGGTGGAAGGGAGTTCCATAATTTGGCTATGGTGCAAGAGAATAGTGCTTCACCAGCAGAGTTATTGGCTTTAGTGATCTGCAAGTGATTTTTGTTGCTGGATCTTAGTGGTCTGGTGGTGCGATAGGGTTGGAGTAGATTCTGGAGGGATGGGACATTTAGTGGATGGTTTGCTAGTTTGTGGGTGAGTGAGAGTTGATACCACTGAAGGAGGTGAGGGAGTTCAAGCCAGCTCAGTTCAGCAAGTGAGAGACAGTGGTGACTATGGTAGGACGCCCCTGTGGGGAATTTAGCGATTTTGTTGTAGCAGGTCTCTAGCTTGTTTAGATCGCATTGCCTTAGGTTGGTATATATTGGAGAGGCATAAAGTAGGGTGGAGATAAGGTGGGAATTTGCTATTGAAATCTTTGCTGCTTTGGTGAGAAATTGCTTATTTCTGTATAACGCTCCTAGTTTTTTGTGGACTTTTTTTATGGTCATGGATATGTGAATGTCAAATTTTAGTTTATTGTCTATTTCCACTCCTAGCAATTTGGTGTGTTCAGTTGGGTATATAGTGGTGTTGTTTTTTGCTGTGATGTTAAAGTGAGAGTTGTTTTGAGTATGTTTGGTGGGTTGGAAGAGGAGTAGTTTAGTTTTGTTTGGGTTGAGTATTAACTGGGCATCAGATAACCAAGTTTCAACAGAGGAAAAGGCTTCCTGTGTGACTTTTTGCAGTTTTGGTAGGGACTGGGCTGAGTAGATGATGATTGAGGCATCTGCATATTGTATGAGTGTGCCATGTTTGGTGGCAGAGGCTAGGTTATTGGTGTAAACAGAGAAGAGTAGGGGTCCAAGGATGGATCCTTGGGGAACCCCTATGGAGACAGGTAGTTGGGGAGATATATCATTCTGCCATATAACTGATTGTTGGCAGTCAAGACAGGTAACTCTGAAACCAGTTGGTGACTGATTGTGAGAAGGATAGGTTATTGAGGACAGAGATAAGTTGTTTGCATGGAACCATGTCAAATGCTTTAGATAGGTCTAAGAAAGTAGCAGAGGAAAGATAGCCATTCTTTTTATGCTGACGGATAGTGTTAGTAAAGGAGAGTAAGGCAGTGGTGGTGCTATGGTTTGGTCGGAAACCATGCTGAGTACTGGAAAGGAGGTTGTTAGTAAGGAGGTAGTCTGAGACCTGAGAGTGTATGCATCTCTCTAGTATTTTGGAGAATGGAGAGAGAATAGCTATGGGGCGGTAATTGGTTAGTTCTGTGGAGGGTCCAGCTTTGTGGAGGGGAATTATATGTGATACTTTCCACAGTGTGGGAACGTAACTCTCTGACAGAGATCGGATAATCAAGATGAATACTGGGTAGGCCAGAGCATCAGCTGCGATTTGCAGGTATTCACTTGGGAGGTTGTCTGCTGCTAATTTGGTGGGTTTAAGTTTAGTTAAGAGTTTTTTTATGTTGGAGGTAGGTACAGGAGAAAAAGAGAAGGCAGTGGGGAGATTACTAGTTGAAGGTGTGGGTTGGAGGGGAGGGGGGTTGTGTTGTTTAGCTAGTGATAGTATGGGGTGACAGGTGACTATACTATAATACACTTGTAATAGGTGACTCTATTTTCAGACAAACTGACGTCCCACTCACCAGGCTGAACAAGGAGAAGGTCACTGTAAGCTGCCTGTCGGGTGCAAGGATCCGCCACATAACACAAGCACTCAGGTCACTCCAAAGCAAGTACAAATATGACTCCATCATTGTCCATGCTGGTGTGAATGATCTGAGACGTACCTCCCTGGACTACATGAAAAGAGACATAGAGGAACTCTCTAATCATGTAGCCCAGGCCGGTATGACCCTGACCTTGAGTAGCATCTTACCCTCACCAAGAATGATGCCACAGTATAAAGTCAAAATGATCAATTTTAACAATTGGCTAAAGTATTGGTGTCATTCAATGGGGATCCAGTGTCTGTCAGCCTGGGATGACATGCTCGACAAGCCACGTTGCTTCACTTGGGACTGCTTGCACCTGTCAACCCTGGGCTTTCGAATATTGGCTAATGTTCTTGCCACCCCCATAGTGCCTTTTTTAGGGAAGGCTCAAAAGACAAACCCACCTCCATAGACAACACAAGGAAAAAAAAACTAAAGGTAATACTGCTCAATGCCAGAAGTCTAAACCTCAAGATGCACGCACTCGAGGCTCTCCACAGTATGGAGAATATTGATATCTGTGCAGTAATAAAAACCTGGTTCAAGGCTCCCTAGAGCACCCCAGCACTACCAGGTTATACCTCATACCATGCTTTTTGGTCCAGAAACTCAGACCGAACCACAAAAGGAGGGGGAGTATCCATATTCATCAAAGATACCCACACCTCCAGGTTAGTGGCACTGCATGAAGCATCGGAGACCATCCATGTGCAACTAACAGTGGGCAAAACTGCCGTTCAGTTTGTAGCCTGCTACAGACCACCCTCCCAAACTCAGGAACCCCACTCAGCTTTCCTGAGAACACTGGAGAATATGAAGGTCTCTCCAAACACCATCATATTGGGTGATTTCAACTACCCAAACATAGACTGGGAGCACTACTCAAGCCCCAACACCCTCGCCCAACGGTTCCTAGAATTTATAAACTCAAATGCTATGGAACAACTGGCCACCACTCCCACAAGAGGGGAAACCATATTGGACCTGATCATCACCAACATGGGGACTCTATGTTCCATACCAGAGGTATACCCCTCATTGGTAAGATCTGACTATAAATTAATCTCACTGGACATCCATATCCCGTCCCCACTCCCAGCCAAGGAAACCACGGTGAAGAACATCTCAAAAGCAAACTTCACAATTCTCAAAACCGAGGTGGAATCCTTCAAAGCCCCCGGGCCAGTGGAAAATACGGTCCAAACCGCAGAATCCTTTACAAATGCATTCCATGGGCACCTACAGGAATGCATGGATTGTGCTATCCCAAATAAAACCAAGCCTCATTCCTCCAAAGGTAGGAGACCTGTCTGGTGGACCCCAGCCATAAATAAGCTATACAACAGAAGGAGGAAGCTACTACATGATAGAGCAAAATCCCAAAAAGGGAAGGCATCTCTGATCAGTACTAGCAAGAAACTACGATCCCTCATAAAATTATCTAAGGCCAGCTTCGAAAGAAAAATTGCACAAGACGCTAAAGATAATCACAAGGCCTTCTTTAGTTATGTCAGGAACCTGCATGGCAATTCCCAGATATGCTCTGAGTTAGTGCAAAATGACAACAAATACACTGAACCCTTGTTCGGTATATATTTCTCTGAGGTACAGGCTAACATGGGAGGACTATGGCTGACCAAGTTTGCAGATGACTGCAAACTGGGTGCCATAATCAACTCACCGACTGACACAAGCATCCTCCAAAAGGGTCTCACAGAGATGGATAACTGTTGCCAGAGCCATGGCCTAAAGCTAAATGGCAAAAAGTGCATAGTCATCCCCTTTGGGAAAAACAAAGTGCCCACAAATTATCACATAGGTGGTAATCCATTACGTACGGAAGTAGTAATTAGGGATTTGGGGACCCAAGTAGATAACAATCTCTCCTTTGACAATCACGTTGCCAAAGTGGTTAGAAAGACCTTCTATATAGCCCACCTTATCACAAAAGGGTTCACATCTATATCAAGAGAGGTCATTGTGTCCCTCTACTCATCACTCATCAGGCCCATAATTGAATACAATGCCCCATTTGGGATGTACCTTACCTGACACCTGCAGCAACTGGAAAGACCCCAAAAGTACCTCACCAAGAGGATCAAGGGACTCAAACAGATGCCCTACGCAGTTAGGCTAAAGAAACTCCAGCTCTACTCAGTTGCTTACCGCCTACTCAGAGGCGATCTGTGCCTGACGTATAAAGCCATGTCCAAACCAGAATTAATGGACATGCTCCACCTCAGGAAATCCAAATCTCTTAGAGCTACATGCTCCAGGGACTTCAACCTCAGCACAGAAATAAATAGGACATGCTGGAGGGACAGATTCATATCCCAGAGGCTCCCCTCACTCTGGAACAAAATCCCAATCCATGTTAGGCAGAGCCCCTCAATGACCCTCTTCAAGAGAAATCTTGATGAGTGGATGGGAGATCGTAGATTTACCCCTGGGATCTCTTCTGTGTCCCTACTAGACAGAGGCACAGTAAACTCACCTTAAAAGGACTATCTTCTGTGACCTATTATACAGAGGCACAGTGAACTAATCTAAAAGGGTGGCGAAAGCCAAACACACTCTGGCTAGGCTTATAAATGCCCTAGGGCAGATAGCCTAGTATCAACCTATGAACCTACGAACCTATATACACTATACGAATAAAATATATCCCTAAACATTAAAAATGTGTATATAATATATATATATATATATATATATATATATATATATATATATATATATATATATATATATATATATATATATATATATATATATATATATATATATATACATACACATATTTGTGTTGATTTAATAATTAATACATTTAGTGTAAACAATTCTGTCTATGTTTCAGTACAGGTTTAATAGATACCATCTGGTTTAAACCAGGTTCTTGATCTGCAGACAATATTAAAATCCACTTATACTCAACCATTTCCAACTTTTTGTTAAAATCACCTCTCCTAATACCCCTAGTGACTTGGTCTATAACCCTAAATGTCAAACAATGAGATGGATCAGTTTCATTAATGTTTAGCTAAGGCATTCAGTAAAACATTACATCTGATGCTCGAATGATGTTCTATGATTCTGTCCTTAAGTCTCTTGGTTGATTTTCCAACATGGAAACCATTGCATTGTTTACATGTAGCCAAGTAGAGGATATTGGTAGAGTTATATGTGGCATTAGTTTTAAAAACAAACTGTTGACCAGTCTTAGGATGTATAAAAATGGTGTCCCTATTAATATAGTTGCAGCAGCGACAGTTGTAGCATGGTTTGGTACCACTTTTACCTCTAATATTTTCATTAGAGTCTGCCTTGATATCTTTGTAACATAGTTGTTGCTTCAAATTCACAGAATTTATATAAGCAAATCTCGGAGCATCAATGATTATTTGTCTAAGTTCAGGAAGGGCTTCTAGTATTCCCCATATAATTTTTCTATCTGTGGGGTACTTCTACTGTAGGTCATAACATATCTAATAATATTCTGGGTAATACTAGGGTTTGTGCCAATCACCCCATTGTCCTCTGATGAGGTGTTAAAGTATGGACTAGCCATATCATCTCTTATGGCTGATATTGCATCGAAGCACTGGGAAATCATATCTGAACTATAGCCCCTTTCAAGAAACAGTTGCATCATTTCTTTAGTTTGTTGTTTGTAGACCTGTACATTAGTACTGAGTCTACTCAGTCTCAACATCTGTGATTTTATTATACCCTTAAAAACATGGGGGGATGCATACTTTTCCTATGTAGGTATTTACTGACATGTATAGGTTTTCTATAAACTGATGTACGTATTGCAACACTATCATATTGCAAAATGACATCTAAAAAGTTAACTGTTTTAGTAGAATAAACTGCAGTAAATCTTAGAAATTCAGTGATGTTATCCAAATATTCGACAAACTGCTTGAGTTCATCACAACTGCCTTTCCAAATAAAAAACATGTCATCCACAAAACACTTGAAAAAACATACTCTACTGGAAAGCAGAATGTTAGAGTTAAAGACAGTTTCACATTCCCAACTATCTAATACTAAGATGGCATAGGTGTTGGCTACTGATGTACCCATGGCAACCCCAGATCCCTGATGGTAGAATTTGTTATCAAACACAAAAATATTATTTTCCAAAACAATTTCTAGAAGCTCACAAATAGTCTCAATTTGTTGTCCCATCATATGACCCTTACCCAACAAAGTTTCCTGATGGCTGATATCCCATAAGAATTGGGTATGACAGTAAAAAGTGATTGTATGTCCATCACTGCCATAATGAAGTTAGTGGTATTCTTATTTTTAAACCATGAACTTAATTGTATCAAAAAATCAGCAGTATCTCTAATATAGGATTTAACGTCTTTCAAATAAGGTGATAGAATCATTTGTAAATAAAGTGAGATGGGTTCGGTGAGCCAACCCCTACCAAAGACTGTTAGTCTCACTGGAGGATTGTATAAAGATTTGTGAATTTTAGGTAAACCATATAAAATGGGAATGACTGGAGTAGGTACAAAAAACAGTTAAAGGTATCTAAATCTAGATCACTCATGAGCTGCAATTCTTAAATTGTCTTATTTATCCGACTAATCATTTTGTTAAGATCTAACGCAGAAATTTCCTTAAATGTCTTATCATCCAATAAAAGGGTATATATGGACAAAAACTAATCATGTCTGTTCATAATAACAGTTGACTCACCCTTATCAGATTCTTTGATAATGATACTATCATTATTTTTTAGTTCTAACAAAGATGCTCATTCATCAGTAGAAAGATTGTGCAACTTATTAAACTTGCCATTATCATATAAGCATCATATCTGTAGTTCACAAACATTATTAAAAGCACAAATCACAGGATGGCTGTTAGGAATAAAAACACTCCTATGTTTGCATAATTTTACTGATGTGTCTAAAACATTTTTAAAAATTAATTTCAAATCTAATTCTCAAGTGAATAATTTCAAATCAGTTAGTGCATTAGTCATACTCTCTAAATTTGCTGTAATAAAAGTCAGACCTTTTTTAAGTAATGAGGTAGCTGCCATAGTTAGAACGAAATTTTACTTTTCCAGGTTGCCCAGTTCACTTTGTATTTTCTTAGTTTTGCTCCTTTTGGTTTACAATGGACTCTAGAATGAAATCCAATAAGTTAATGATGGGGCATGGAGTAGACCTCATTTCCGTGCCTTGTTGTGTGATCGGGACCCACTCTGGATTCTCTCCCTCTTCTTCTGCATTGGGCAACCTTTCGATAAGCTCCGTTGCCCCATTGACACCTGTTCCGGTGATTTCAACCAAACTGCTTGCTGGGAGATCAAAAAAAAAACACTGAAGTTTCCTTGGTATGCTGCTCAGCTGATGAGTTTGTAGTCTGGGCAGTGTCAGAAACACCTGGGACACTGATAGGAGATTGAGATGATTGGATAACTAGAGAACCTTGCCTGCAGTGTTATCCAATGGATGAGAGTCTGTGGTGGATTGTTGTATTGGTTGTTTGAAATTCGGAGAGCCAATCGGTGGGTGAAAAGCTTTCATTCGTGTTGCTGATAGGTTAGTTGCTTTCAGAGTAGGTGTTGAGCCTGTTACAAGTGTAGAGCTTGTAGCTAAACTATTGGATGCAAATTACACTTACCATCTTTATTGTATTGTGCCCAAGAGAAAATATGGCCAGTGTTGAAGTCATTAACATCTCTGTGCAACTTACATTGCTTTATACCCTCCAATTTATCATATTTCTGTAGTCTCCCCAACATAATGTCATATTCTCTAGCATGCACAAAAAAGTCAGTCATGGAGGAAACCTCACTTTCTAGTGTGCTAATTTCCTGTTCTATTTCTTTTTCAACAGTCAAAAAATAATCATTCATTAGGGACATATAGTCTAGTCCTAATTTTAAATTAAGTTCTTGCCACTTTTTTTTTTTAAAGTATAGGGTAAGTGTTGCCATAAGAAGGCATTTTCAATATTCGTAGCCCCTGTGGCACAATACACAATTCCTAAATACACGGAAAAACTAAACTGTTACCACTGCAGTACCTTAAATTTCTCTATCTTTCATTCCAATTTGTTTAGCAGTTCAGTGAACCCCTGGTTCTGGTTAGTTTCCATCATTGGCGAGTTATTATCATTGGAAGCCATAAAAGAGAGCAAAGGATTAGGTCGTCCCAGCAGCAATTCATTTAGTTTTCAGCTCATTATAACAGTCAGCCAGTAAAGCAAAAGAGTATGGAACCAAGACCCAAAGTTCTGTTAAAATAGTAAAATGGCTGTGAGATGTTCTGTAGGACTAATTATGTCTTAAGCTAAGGTGAATAAACAGCATAAGCACAAAACCATGAACTTAAATAAAACAACAGTTCACTACGAGAATACTAGAAAACAAACAAACCGAGTAACATAAAAAAGTTTTAATGACAAAGCTTTCAAGCCAAAAACTCTTCATCAGTGTTCACATCTTC
Organism: Protopterus annectens; assembly: GCF_019279795.1. Taxonomy (NCBI): domain Eukaryota; kingdom Metazoa; phylum Chordata; order Ceratodontiformes; family Protopteridae; genus Protopterus; species Protopterus annectens. The sequence continues at coordinate 1,471,528,754 of NC_056743.1, forward strand.
TACTGCAAAAGGTTTTATACAGATTCAAATAGCTCACAGCCAATCAAAATACAGAAATAATTACCTTAAAGACAACTGCACACAAAAAAATCACATATACACTATATGAATAAAATATATAGCTAAACATTAAGAAGAGTATCAGGAGTGATTTATGACAGATGTGTACCATTAAGAGTGATAGGGAAGATCTACATGAGAGTAGTGAGACCAGCTATGTTATATGGGTTGGAGACATTGGCATTGAAACAAGGCACTAGTCATAGCTGCACGTAGCAGAGTTAATGATGTTAAGATTTGCACTGGATATGATAAGGGTGGACAGGATTAGGAATAAGTATGTTAGGGGTCAGCCCAGGTTGGACAGCTTGGGGACAAAGCCAGAGAGTGGCAGGATTATGTTGGTTTGGATATGTGATGAGGAGGTATGCTGAGTATATTTGTTAAAGGATGAGGCTGCCAGGTAAGAGGAATAGAGGAAGACCTGAGATAAGGTGTATGTGTGTGATGATAGTGGACATGCAGGTGGTTGGTGTGATAGAGCAAGATGCAGAGGACTGGAAGACATGGAGACAGATGATCTGCTGTGGCGACCACTGACAGTTACAGCCAAAAGAAAGAAAAGTTGATGTTGTAATGTCAGTGTTCACAAGTTTACAATTATTTGCCAGACATAACAGAACTCTTAATGACATAACTACAAATATGAGGCACACATATGATCAGTGTGCATAACACTGGGCAGTTGAATGGTATGAGCTCAATATATCACATGCAGTTCAACACACACAGCTGAGACAGTATTTCAGTATGGAAATAGCCTGCAAAGGTCCATCACATGTTTGAGACAAACGTGCATATCATATTTGTATTCACAATTAACATATGGATATCTGCGACATCTCAGAATTTGGCCTAGCAGTATCACAGTCAGTACTGTGCAACACACACTCCAGTAGTGGTCATATGGGAGCCAGCCTTTCCTGGGGTGACTCAGGGCCCTAAGCTGTGTTCTATGCACTGCAGACTGACACAGATGCTATGGGCATAGGTTCTGCTCAGCAATATATCAGTACAGCATGTGTTGTTGAGACATAATATTTTTTCAACTTCCTATTTTCCACATTTACATACCCCTACAACATTCCATTACATGCTTAATTGTTTGACATACCTGTGTTTCTTTTCGGTTCAGTTTATAGAATCCATTAGTTTCAGTGTGTGTGTGTGTGTGTGTGTGTGTGTGTGTGTGTGTGTGTGTGTGTGTGTGTGTGTGTGTGTGTGTGTGTGTGTGTGTGTCTCTCTTTGATGCAGATGTAGGATATACATCTGTTTTGTATAGGCAGCAGCTTGCCTTTTGTTGGTACTGCTCATGAGCAGCTGATGGCCTGTGCACCAATTGGAGTCCCCCACATGCTAATTGCATGTAAAACAGCTGTGGTATCATTCCCATACCCAATAGCATGGAAAAACACTCCTATAACTGAGTACTTCATGTGGGCATTGCCCTTTTTCCTTGCCTGTGAGGAGAACTTCATGGAGGTGTGTGACAAACAGCATCATACAGGGTAGTTGGAAATACCTCTTACAACAAACACTGTGGAGACATCCCAACAAACTGGAGGAGAATGTTCCATTCATAGGGACAGAATGTAATTATTGCTGTTATACAGTTGAAGTAATGATAGTTTGACAGGATTTGTGTGGATATCGCTGCTCTGCATGAATTTAAGTCTGATAGTGTTATGTGGTTGACATAACTCTCAACTGTAGGGCAATCCACAAATTGTCCAGAGTTTGGACTCATATTTGGTCTGTTACTCACACATTTCTTGCCCTTGGAAATTCAGTAGCATACTCTGAGGATTGCAGTCAGTAAATGGTAACATCCATGTGTGTTTCTGACTTCATATCCCTCAGAATAGATATGTTATAACAACCCTGTTACACCAGCAACTTTCTCGGCATATAACAGCAATATGCCAATAATGCCCCTGTGTTTGGGCCTCTGCCCCTGAGTATGTCAGGCTTTGTCCAGATGTCATGCAGTAAGAGGTGGATATGTATAGTATATATCATTATATAGTGATTTCATTCCTGGTATCATCCCAGTGATGTATCAGACTGCCAGACATGTTATGTGTAGGAGACCTTATGTATAAAGGCAAAGCCTGGAGGTTCTGTGGGACTCTATACAGTTGAGAGGACTGTGTATTACTGGCATTTGTTGACAGACTACCAGGATTGTATAGCAGTGTATTGTGAATGTGTTATTTGGCCTGTTTCGGGTGGGGGTAGATGTAAGTGTTATGGGTCCTTTTCTATCTGACTTTGCATGCTGCTCCAGTTTCTGGTTCTCTATCAGCTGTATATGTTGGTAGGGGCAGAATGACACATGCCCCATACCACAGTCAGGCGTCAGACGACACTGTGAATTGGGCCAGTATATGTAGGGGTAGTGTGTGAGTGGCAAACATGCTGATGATTTTGTTCATACAGTCCATATACTCTACTGTTCATGTGGCTTACCAGTATGTCACTTTGAATGTGGTAAGATTGGTATTGGGTATGCACTTTCACACTGGTGTCTGTTTGTCAGTGCTGTTACATCTTCACAATTACATATGTGACACTGACAGGAGTGCCGGGCACTCATGTTTGGGGGGTGGGTACTGACATACTCCACCAGGGTTTCCATCTGTCTCCCTGGTTATTAGCAGCAGTGACTGTTAGCTGTGACAGCATTACACTTGAGGGACATGTATCGGAATGAAGCACTTGGTGTATGTACTTGGGTTGTTTATTCCCTCCTGGATTGAATGAGCACCTTTAAGTGCTTTAGGTGAGTCATATGATCTTTTATTGCCACAGATATAAATAGAGGGAATTTCTTTGATATTTGAAGAAGTCTGCATTGTATTGGCCAAAACTGGTCTGTATGTTTCTCTCTATGGAATGTACTTTTTAGCACAAATATATAATAAATATTATTATTTAATTTTGGCATCACTGTCTGCTGGTCAATGCTGTTTTTGAATACTATTTTGGGACCTGGCAGTTGCCATACTTGCAGGGGCTGTGGTTTCTTGGATTGCGTGATTTCCCTGCTGTTGGCCTGTGATGCCTTGCACATCGCTACTCAATTGGTAGCTTTGTTTTTTTTTAATCTGATTTTTTGTTTAATTTGTGGCTACGTACATCATAATTATAATTTTTTGTGATGCTGCTTTGGATTTTTATTTATTCTGTCGAGGAGCTTGTTTTGAGGTTTCTACCATTGTTATAACATCAGTGGATTAAAACTCTATGTTGGATATACTTTCTCTACAATACATATCTGGACAAGAACTGGTATTATGAACAATCTTTATTTTTTATATTTTTTCTAACATTGTTGAACAGTTTTTTGGGTATTTGATTACCTAAGGACAGCTTGTGGGGTTTGCGTAGTATATTGACCCTACGTAACGGTGTTGCTATCAGGGGGATCAATATAACATCTGGATTCACAGGTCGCTACATGTATTGTGGACTTTGAGCTTTTTCTTTTCTTTTTTCACGATTGGATCTCTATTTGGACAACTCTTTGGAGTTACCGCCCTTATGCAGGGGAATTATGTGAGAGACTTTCCAGATTAGGGGAACAGATCCTTCAGAAATAGTTCTGTTAATGAGGATGGATTAACAGAACTATTTCTGAAGGATCTATTCCCTAATCTGGAAAGTCTCTCACATAATTCCCCTGCATAAGCGTAACTCAAAGAGTTGTCCAATTATAGGCCCATAGCTATTCTATCTCCTTTGGCAAAAATAATGGAGAAATGTATACACATACAACTGTTAACCTACCTACTCGATCACAATTTATTAGCACCCTGTCAACATGGCTTTAGACCATTTCATAGCACCACCTCTGCTCTCTTATCCTTCACTAACCATATTAACAGCAATCGTAATATTGATACTCTATCCTCAGCTGTTTTCATTGATCTGTCCAAAGCATTTGACATGGTGAATCACCACCTCCTTATAGACACACTCAAAAACCTGTCATTGGACAACCATACTATACAGTGGTTCCAGTCATACCTACATAACAGGCAACAGGCTGTACTATGGGAAAATACTTTATCTTCCCACGTCCCAGTCACTCTAGGGGTCCCGCAAGGATCTATATTAGGCCCATTACTCTTCTCCATCTTTACAAATGACCTTCATTCTGTAATTCCTCAAGCTGACTGTATCCAATACGCTGACGACTCCACACTCATATGCGCTGCTGCTTCTCAATCAGAACTTCAGTCACTAACCCAAATGACCTTTAGTACAGTTGAAAACTGGCTCCTACAAAGACGTCTTATCCTTAACCCCAAAAACAAAATGCTACTATTTACCCCCACCAGAGCCTCCCCACTTAACTTTACAATTACTTCAAATGATGGAACTATAATATCTCCGGAAACATCCACCAAACTACTCGGGTACTAATAGATAACAACTTGTCCTTTGAACCTCACATTAATAACACCATAAAAATAGTAAACAAGAAACTAGGTTCCTCTATAGAATAAAACCCTTTCTTACACCTCCAGCCAGGGTTACTATTGCTCGTACCCACCTCATCTCTACCTTGCTCTATGCCTCCCCTATCTATACCAAAATATGTAGAAGTAATCTGAGTAAACTTACATCCTCCTACAACAATATTGCCAGATTTGCAGCTGGGTCCTCCTATAGAACTCATCACTGTATCAATCTGAATCAGTTAGGATGGTTAGAGCTGCCAAATTTAATACTTTTCAATCAATTAATAGTAGCCCATAAGATCCTGTATTTACCTCAAAATACACCCATACTTACATCCCTAGTCATCCCTTATAATAACCTCAAGACCTTACGCTCAGCTAATAACCTACTTGTACAAATATCAAAATCCAACAACTTAGCTGGTGACACCTTGTTCTCCAATACAGTAGGTAAAGCCTGGAACATCCTCCCAAGCCAGCTAACCTCAATATCCTCTGTCAGCTTATTTAAAAGCAAGCTTAAACCCTACCTCAAATCACACTGGCTATGCCCCTGTGTTAACCCAGACTAAGTACCTAACTATTAACTAGACAACCACAATTCTTAGCCTATCATGATCTTGTGTTGTCTCACTAATTTTTAGTGAGCTTAACCTTCCTTAGGATTTTTTCTCATGTAAATAAGTATATACAGTGGAATGATCAAACACCTTCATATAGTATCACAACCTATGTGTTAAATAACACTAGAAATCCATCCTTGTTTGCTGTTCTTCTATACTCTATCTATTGATCTCTAGTGTTTTTCTTTCTTAGGTTTTTGTGAGACCTCAGTATCTCTTATCATAAATTACTAGGTGTATCTAATTTTGTAATATGTTATAAAGATTTGTACTACACCATTTCTAATACAAATGTATTAGTCTTATTCATCTATTCTTAGATAAATTTTTCCTTTTTCCTACTGAAATATAAAATATATAATCTTAGGCCTGTACTATAATTGTTAAAACTTATGTACCAAATTATAATGTTATTGTCTTTGTCTTGACCTTTTATGTTGTTGTAATTTGTGGAGCTTTTCTCCCCGGGCCTCCACTGAAAATGGACATATATCCAGCTGGACTAGCCCGGTCAACAAATGTAAAATAAATAAAATAAAAATATATACTTAAAGATATTATGCCTAGAGGTTTGAGGGTTAGGGTTCAGCCCTTAGTTAATAACAGTGATGATTTGTTGTTGAAGGCTTGGAGTGAGGCACAACACAAGGCCAACATGAGTTTTGTTGAGATCTTGGCGGGGCACTATGAGAGAACTATAGATCAAGAATTGTTAGAGATTACATTGATGTGTGACTCCATTAAACAGTTTGTGGGACAACCCCAATATATATCTAATTTGAAAAAAACTTAGTCAAGAGCTATTAACCCTTGAGGAACAACTTAAAGAAAAGAAAAAGAAAAAATTCTCAAGGGATCTATCAGATTCTGCAAGTGGGGACCCCTTCTTTAGAAACCAAGTTAAACAGGTTAGATTTCAACAGTCACCTAAATATGTACCTAGGAAGAAGCATCTTCATTCTATTTTGAAAAAATCTGCTACATACATTGATACTTCCTCAGCCATTGAGTCGGATGTGCATGGCATCATAGGTTCACCCATAGCTAAAAAGAATAATAACATCCCTTTAGATACACACAAAAGAGGGGAGGAAGAAAACATGCACATCATGGAGGGTCTATTACGCATGTTTGCCCAGAAGTGAAAAATAACAATGTTTTGAACAATTCCTCTTATACTCTGTCTACCACACATATTGACATACTTAATAAAGGGTTAACCTTTATACCTGTTTTTTATGTTTCTGAGGATGATATTTCTAATGATGTTATAACATTTTGTAGGTCTTTGAACTTACGTTTATTTTTTCAGGACAAAGAATCAACTGCTTCTCAAGATGAATTTCATTATAATAAATCTACATTTCAACCTCCTATGAATCCTAATGTGTTGTTGTTCCAAAAGAGTGTTCTCAAAGACTTGCATTTTTATTTTAGGGAACATCATGTTGGTACACATAATCTCTCAAAGACACAAACTGATTGTATGCAAGAACTGGCTCAAAATCATGAGATGGTTATTTTGTCTGCTGATAAAGGAGGGGTGGTGGTGGTTCAGGATTAGGCAAAATATAATATGGAAGTCTTACAACAGTTAAATAATGCAAGTTATTACACTTGTTTGCCTCTTGACCCTACCCCCTCTTTTAAAAAACAAATAGATGATTTTTTTTTTAGTTTTGGCTGAACAGGAACATATCATCTCTAAAAATACATTGTATCACCTAACTGCTCAAGATCCGGTTCCGCAGTACATTTACTTTTTGCCAAAGATACATAAAAATTTACACAATCCTCCAGAAAGACTGATCATGTCTGGCATGGGTTCTTTGACTGAACCATTGTCACAGTTCCTGACGAAATATCTGAAACCTTTGTTAAACTTAATACACTGTAGAATTCAAGATACTACTGAATTCTTGCAGTTTATTTCTGATTCCCAACTTGAACCGGGTTGGTTATTATGTAGCTTAGATGTGACGGCTCTCTATACCAACATCCCACATCGGGCTGACATTGAGGCCTAAAAATATTGGCTTGATAGATCAGAGCTATATCCACCTGGTTTCAATACATTATTAACTGGATTAGCTGAACATGTCCTCACCAAATTTTTTTTCCTTTATTGGGATTCTTTTTACTTACAGATTAAAGGCACGGCAATGAGGGTGTCTTTTGCCCCTATATATGCAGACTTATTTATGGCCTACATAGAAGACCAACTTATATATGACATCTCTCATAGCATCTTTCTTGAGGACATGAATATATGGAGGCGGTACTTAGCTGATTGCTGGTCGATATGGAGGGGGGATCGGAACATCTTCATGAGTTTGTAAATTGTCTTAATGAAAACAGATGGGAAATTCAAATTATAGTTAATTATAACTTTAATCAGATCACCTTTCTTGATGTTCTGATAACTAGTCAGTCAGATACTCTTAAATCTGAGGTTTACCGTAAATATCCCCAGTATAATTCATTCCTCCATGCCACCAGCTATCATCTGCCACATATTTGTAAGAATATCCCCAAATCTCAGTACATGATAAGAAAATGTATTTGCTCAGATGACAGCTCTTATCATACTTATAGGGATGATCTAACCACCTGGTTTATAGATAGAGGTTACAAGTTGGGACAGGTTTTACATGCCATGAACAGGGTTGATTCTTTACAGTATTAGAGGTTACTTGAATATCAGACAAGGGTTTCTGATCCAAACCCAGTAATACGGTTGGTCACCACATATGGATGTAATACTGTGAGACTAACCAACAGTGTACAACGGAACTGGAATATACTTATGGCAGATGTTAAATTAACTACAATTTTGGGAGATAGATGTCTATTTTCATGTAGAAAAGGTAGAAATTTGGGGTCTATTTTCCGTCATTATAAAAGAGGACATTGTCCATTGAACCCAACAATACAATTAACCCTTTTAGGGGACCACATTAAGGGTTGTTTCCCTTGTGGACATTGTGTATATTGCCCCAAGATGAACAAAACAACTAGTTTCAACAGTAGAAATACAAGTATGGTTCACATTATTTCCTTCTTTGGGAATTGCGAGTCAGACTCGCTTGTTTATCTGGTAACATGCAGTTGCTTTGCTTTTTATGTAGGGCAAACCTCCAGGTCAGTAAACTTTAGAATAGCTGAACACCTATGTGATATAAGACACAAGCGTCTCACTAATGCCTTATACAAACATACAATCAAACATTCTAGAGCCAATTTTTATTTCACAATTATTGATAAAATTAAAGGCAATAGATCTAAGAATGCAGGTTGGCATCAAATTTTGAATCAGATGGAGAAAAATGGATTATTACATTGGGTTGTTTATTCCCTCCTGGATTGAATGAACACCTTTAAGTGCTTTAGGTGAGTCATAAGATCTTTTATTGCCACCGATATAAATAGAGGGAATTTCTTTGATATTTGTTTTCTGCACTGAAGAAGGCTGCATTGTATTGGCTGAAACTGGTCTGTATTTTTCTTTCTATGGAATGTGCATTTTAGCACCAATATAAAATAAATATTATTATTTAATTTTGGCATCACTGCCTGCTGGTCAATTCTGTCTTTATGTATGTTTACCTTCCCTAACATCCCCCTATGTGCTTTCATTACATTATATTCTTGTGTGGCTATACTGTATAGGACACTTGTGTTTATATGGGGGTTTCACATCTGTACTACACTGACACTTCACATTTGGACCTGCTACACTACCCTGGCTAACAAATATATATTATTTACTACCTAGTTATAAAAAATACATTTTAGTGCTGCTTTCACATATAAAAATTAATGCACTGCATTGTGGCTCAAACGGTGGATGACTGCATGCTAAGCGAAAGCTGTAAACACTATGGTATCTCATGTTGGGTATTTTGGCTGTATATTTCTATTTAGTTCCTTTGGATGTTTAAGCTATGCAGAACACAGCTGTGTGACGCACACACCTGCTCAGCTATGCTTAAACTTTAGTGGGGCTGGGAAAAAAAGTAATATTTGTTTTATTTGTCTTAGTTTAGGGATATGCACATAGTTAACAGTCATACCTGTCAACCTCTTAGAGCATAATATCTGGACAAAGCCTGACATGATGGGGGAACATAGAGGGACAGATTTTAAATATTGCTCTTACAAACTTAGAAAGTTGATAGAAAATAGGTTTTGCATTAGTCATGCCTTTTTTGAAGGATGTGGAGTCTTAGACTCAAATGTTTGTCATTATGTTATGACTTCCATCCTCAGCTATTTTCCAGATGAGTACGGATTTTAGATAGAACACACCTAACATATGCAGCAAAACTCTGCATTCTACGAATATCTGTTCAGTTGAGAGGTATGCGTGTGTCCACGGACACTGTTTTTGTTTACAAAGTGCCGTACGGCACTTCCTGAATGCAGGGGGCATGTTTACTGTACGAGCACTGTTCAGACACCCCCCCTGCACTCATTCATGGCTTGTGTCCTTGCAGGTTATACAGCAGCATGCTTTCATGAATATGCAAGGCATGCTGCTGTGCTGCATGGGCATGATCCACTCTGTGCAAGAATAAACTTATTCTTACACAGATGTTTATTGAATCCCAAGGAGAATCTTCTCTTTCTGAGTTTTTGTTGTTCCCTTTTTTAATGACAGTGATTCAAAGTGTTTCATTTATTAAAATTTGATGAAATACATAGTTAGTTAGATCTGTTACTAATATCTATTGCTGTACACTTTGCTATGAATGCTGGCTGTAGACGCCAGCCTTCCCTCCCAACTACTCTCATCCAACTGTAATAATGTCTACAGTTTTGATGCAGTTAGAAACTCTGTGAAGCAGCACAGGTAGTTTTAAAGTCTGTAACATATTGTTTAAAATGCATTTATTCAAAATCATTCAACCTTTCTTTTCTCTAACAGATATTAACACAATTACCCTCTACTATGGTGATAAGAATGCAAATCAAAGTATTACACTGAATACAAAAAACAGCAAAATGGTTGTTTCAGTACAAACAATCTTTGATGGTGTGAGTTCAGGTAAGAACAAAATCCCAATAGTTATATATTTTTTCTTGTATCTGCCTATACTGTTTTCACCCATGATGGTTAATAACAAGTAACGTGAAAAGATCTGGACAAATAGAGGAGGAATGTTCTGATGAATGGATGATTAAATGACAGGTGTGAAGGCTATTGAGGTGCATGTTATATGGGAATGTGGAAATCCATGATTTTAACTCTGGATTGTGGTGTATTTCATATTAGGTGCCATATGACTTGAGTTATATAAATTCTACAAAGTTCTCCAACCACCATTCGGGTAAAATACTTTCTGATATGGGATAACCTGATTTTTTTTTGTATTTGTTAACCAAAGTAAAACACTGATCCACATAATCCCTTTTCAGACCCAGCCCTGCTCACTGGTTAAGTGATTTGCCATGAATCACACGGTAGGCAATTGGAAAGTGAGAGACTTAAACCATGGATTACAAGAAGCAGTTTAACAGCTCTTTTAATACACAGTATTAACTTCCAGAAAGTAGTTATTTAAAGAAAGCTACTAAGTATCTTCACCAGATAAGTAACTCTTTGTCTTGTAATAGTTAACTTTTTTGTTGTTTTAACTGTAAGCAAATTATTTGTATTCCTTAGCTAGCTTTGTGGAAACTAGCCAAGCAAACCCCAGCAGTAAATATATAGCAACAGTGGGAATGTGGCTTGTACTTTATATGCCAGGATTTCTAGTTTGAATTCAATTGTTACAGACAGTACTGTAGTGAGGATGCCCTTTAATGCAATACCGGCTTTTAAAAGCCAGTATTGCATTTATGGTCAAACCTGAGTGCTGTAGTGCTCCCTGTGTGGTCTAAACTGTAGCAACTCACTTGCTACATTGTAGTAAGTGGTTTGTTACAGTTTAAAAGTAAAAAAAAAAAAAAAAAGACCAACTAAAACCTGAGTGCTGTAGCATTCTGTGCAAGCAGGGTATAAACTGTAGCAACTGTTTGCTAAATTTGTAGCAAGCAGTTTGCTACAGTTTAAACAGAATTTTTTAAAACTAAATATAAGCACCATAGTGCTCCATGCAGGGAGGGTATAAACTTTAGCAAGTGTTTGCTACAATTTAAAAGAATAAATTATTATTTTTTAGTAAAATATGTTAAAGGAGGGTTGGAGGCATGGCACAGAAATGGGACCTGGGTGGATGGCTGGAGCAGGAGGGAGGGGTGAGCATGTCATGCATCCAGCCACCTGGTTGTTATACAAGAAAAAAAGGAATATCTGTGTTTTTTTTTTTTTGCTCTTCTCTGGAAGAGCTGGGGGAGGTGTAAATCTAATTGCAATAAGCTGTTCACTTAGAATGTCACTTGAACAGCTGAGGTGGTGGGTCACTGGTCCATAGTTCTGACCAAGGGCACTGGTTGAACTGGTTATGCTTCCGGTTACAAATTTGCTTATTGCTTGGTTTGTTTTTGGTTCCTTAATTCTGTATATCACTGTGTGTTTCCTCTATTGTTGGCTATTATGGCCTGATTGCATTGATAGCACATCCTGGTTACATATTTAAAAAAAAAAATCTAGTTTTTGAGTGTCTCTACACCAGATAAGTGAATCTGTTGTATTTTATTCAACCCTTCCTCCCTTTTGCTGTTGTGGTTAACAGCCAGTGTCTCTTTTTCCACCCCTTATGGTAATCTGACTGCAAAGGTCCCCACCTCCTCTTTTACTTCTATTGTCAGTTGTATACGGCATTTAAATACGTCTTCCCTCCCGTTATTTTCCAGAGACACAAATATTGAGTGCCCACCCATCCAGTCAGTACTGTCAGTATTGTTCTTGAAAAACTTCCCTTATTATAAATCATCACTGATGCATTTTAAAGTGTTTTCCATTGCTCTAGACTTGTAGTGCCTTATTCTGCCTTGCTGTGGGTTAACCTTGTCTTAAATTGCCTTATTAGCAGTAACCAGCTAGTTGTTTAAATTACTGGAATAGTATTTCACTTAGTAAATATTTTGTATTTTTTTACATTAAGAGGTCTGAGTTTGTTCACCTAGTGACAGTAGATGGTAGCCTGGCCTATCAGAGTTGGGAAACACAGAGGAAGGGCCTGGGTGTAGTTGTGTATTAGCCAGGTGGCTTCTTAGTCATTATTCTGTGATTTTAATGCAGGTATAAATTCATTGTGTTTGTGCGGAGCTGTTCATCGCACAGTGGAGGTCATCAGTGCCCTGTATATTAGCAGACACCTAGAAGATAAAATGGTCCTATCAAGCTACTTCTCTGACTGTACCCGGTAACCTGATGATTGTAGAGAAACTGCTTTGCATGTTGTGAAACATAAAGCAATTAGTTTGCATGATGATGAACATGACCCCTCAAACTTAGTATTATATTGCCTGTTCTAGTCTCTAGTCACAAAAGTACTCTAAGCTGTCCTATTCTAACCTCTCATGTATCATATCTTTATAACTTAATAAAGGACTTGACATCATAAATGTGCACCTTCCCGATTTCTCCATAGCCAGTTTGGTGGACATGGGTTTCTTGAAGCACTCAATTAACTTATTTTCACTGAAAAATATTTATTCCTTAAAGAAACAGATACTGTATGCTATATATATATATATATATATATATATATATACACACAATATCATGGGACGTAAAGCACTTATGTGGACGAACGTAGAATAAAAAATCAGGTTGTTAGAAACACATATGTTACACCCACCACATGTATGCACCTTAGACATATACCAAGTATTACTGGGACACTTAAATGCAATCTCCCAAACCACAAAGACCTCCCAGATACATCACCTGCAAAAATTATCCTCAGCAAACCACAAAACAACTCAATAAAAGCAACACTTAATACTACACATAGAGTCAGACCCACGTCAACTAAAAAGCCCATAAGGTAAGTCAACACACTACCCAGGACTCTAATCATAGGGGACTCTATTGTGAAACATACTATTGCCCCACTCACCAGGCTGGACAGAGAAAATAATGGTCAGTTGCTTATTAGGAGCCAAAATCTGCCAAGATACATACTCAGTCAAGTCATTGCAGCACAGGTACCAGTGTGACTCAGTTATAGTCTACAAGGTGTAAATGACCTGAGATGGACCTACCTAGACTATATAAAGAGAGACTCTAGGGAGCTCTCATAATATGTGTTACAGGCTGACATGTGCCTAGCATTGAGCAGCATTCTGCCCTTACCATGGATGATGGCACAATACCAACAAAAGATGATTGACAATAAAAATTGCCTTGGTTTGTTGTGTCATTCTAAGTGGATACAATATTTATCAGCATGGGAGGGTATGGTTAACAATCTAACTGCTTTGCAAAGGTTGGTCGGCACCTATCCCCTCTAGGCTTTTGAATATTGGCTAAAACATTGTCCTCCCCTTAAGCCTTTTTTACAAAATGCCAGATTGACAAACCTTCCAAAATAGCAAAATCAACTTATGGGAATATAAAAGTATTACTGTCCAATGAAAGAATTTTAAACAGCCAAGCTGTTTTCACCCTGGAAAATTCAGACGTCTATGCAGTTACTAAAGCATGGTTTAAAACCACAGAGAGGACCCTGGCAGTGCAAGGCTTCAGAGCCTTCTACATATTTAGACCAGCAACTGCACAGAAGGGACTAAAGGTGGAGGTGTCTTGATCTACATCAATAACAAGCATACCTCTAGGTTGGTTAAACAGGATGATGTGCTAGAGTTTTTCCTCATTCAATTTACCATAGACAAACTCCCATGTTATAGCCTAGCAAGCTATAGGTCACTGTCAATGTCCCAGGAAACCCATAGCTCATACTTAGACCTACTAAAAACACTTACCCTTCAACCAAATGTTATACTCAAGGGAGGTTTTAATTTTCCCTCTATAGAATGGAAATCTTACATGACCTCAAATTTGCAGGCACAGAAATTCCTAGACTTTGTAAACACAAGCACCCTAGAGTAGTGCATAAGGCTACTGGAGGTACAAACATATTGGACCTGGTACTCACAAATATGGGAGAACTGCACTCTACCCAGTGTCATGTCCTCTCTGGTAAGGTCAGATCACAAACTGGTCCCCTCTAAAATAAAAATCAATGCTGAAACACCAGTAAGCCATGTAACAGTTAGAAACTACTCCGAGGCAAAGTATCTTTCATTAAGTGACAACCTGTCAAAATTTCAAGCCCCTGCAAACCCAGATTACAGAGAAGCCTGTGCAGAATTGTTCATAGAAACTCTACAACAATGTCAGTGGTAGCATAGGGGCTACTATGCCAACCAGAAGTAAGCACAAAACAAACTCTAAAAACAAACCACAATGAACCTATGAACCTATGAACCTATGATGGAATCCAAAATTAAACTAGTTGTACAACAAAAGAAAAAAGTCATCGCTAAAATTAGGAATAATTACACTCAAAAAGAGAATAACTTTCTCATCAAACTAGACAGCTAAAAGAGATAATTTAAGTCCAAGAAAGCCAATTTTGAGTTTAAAGATAGCTTTCCAGGCTAAAGGATAACCATAATGCCTTATTTAGTTATATCAGAAACCTCAAAGGCAGCATATAGCAATGTGCCAAATTGATTGTAAATGGAGAAATGTTCATGGAGCTGGGAGATGCAGCAAATCTACCGGCTGACAAATTTAGCTGTAACTTTATCCCCCATTCACCCCAGCCAGCTGCTAGGAAATTCCATGTAAGATAATCCCTCCAACTATCAATAGGCAGCAGGTCCTAGCTGCACTCTCTAACACAGTTTTGATGGGCCCTGATAATATCCCAGGATGTAGGTCACTGGAGTCACCATTCAACTGTAGCCTTTGAGCAGGCTTTGTGCCATGCAAATGGAGGACTACAACATTCATCCTTCTGCACAAGGATGGAACCATGAATGTATCCCAATGAACTACAGACCCATTAGACTGACTAGTCTTATGCAAAGCCATGTAAAGAATTATCATGGAAATGATTAACAATGACATAAAAAACCTACAGACACTAGTTTTGTCAAAGCAAGATCATGCCTACTGAATCTGCTAGACTTCTTTGAGAAGATCACCAGGGCGATGGACGAGGGCAGAATGGTGCTCATTGCCTACCTTGACCTGGCTAAAGAATTTGATACAATATCCCACTCGGGCAATGTAAGCAAACCCATGGAATTAGGCATAAATCCCTACATAACATGCTAGATAGCCAGCTGTAACAGGCATCGGGATCAATGGACCCTTAAATATAGTAGGCATTGAATTTTTCTTATATTGTGGACAAAAAAAAGAGAGATACTGTTTTTTGTTTTCATTATCCCTGGCTAGTAAAATATGGCTAATACTCTTGCCTTAGTTTTATCCATCCCCAGGTGACCTCTTCACACATTATTGTGGGCTATTCTCATTACTAGTATCATAAGGCTTTGGCACTAATAAATGATATAAAACTTCCTTCTTGTTTTTATTTACTCAATAGAAGAGGTCATCCTTTAACTTAAAATAAGGGTTGGAAGTAACTGAAATATCATGTTTGCTATCCTCCTCTATAACCTTGGTTATATTGTCTCTTGCTCTGTTTAAAGTATTATATTCGACTGTATTTCCAAGGTATATGTGGTTTAGCTGTAAATTCACTAATTCAGCATCACTTTCTTTACTAGCTTGTCTTGAGAAGGAAGGTATAGCTTCATCTCTCAGAAACACTGGCATGCAGCTTCTTCTATGGTTTCTACTACAAAGGGTACTTATTGACCAAAACTACCTCCTGATTTATTTTCTCTGCTGTCTGGACTGGACTCATGAATGTTCTTATTTCTCTTAGGTTGCTCTCCCACTGTGTAACTATGACTGGATATAACCCTCTCATTTTCTTTTTTCTTCTTTAGCTTACACTCCCTTTTCAAGGGATATCACAGAGCAAAACATCTTCAACTTTGCTTTGCTTGCTTACAGATGTCTGATGCTTATAGTAACCTTCACTTGAGTTTTCTGCCTGCCAATAGAAGAAATTGGTTCAGTTGTCTGAATTTTACTATCTCTTTGTTTGAATTTTTTCAGTTAAGTGCACTACTGCTTTTATTTGAGTTTATCAGTTCAGCTTCAGTTCCTATAATGACATAGCTTACAGTATTAGGTTTCTGTTGCTGTATCATTGTGGCAGACTTCTGGTAACAAGGGGTCTTTTTTACTGGCTAATCACAATCAGATTCAAGCCATTTTGTAGCTTTATGCTAAATTCTGATTTTGATTGTGGACATACAAGTGTAACTGTCTTGCACCTTCCAGTCCTGTACTGAAATGGCATATCAAACTGTTTATTGGATCATAGACGCACAATGCAAGGTTAACCAGAGGCCATGCACACCTTGCTAATGCTCCATCAGGCTGTACTACCTTTTGCAAAGAGAATAGTGCCTGTACTTCCAGGAGCATTTTTAAGGGCATCCATGCTGCTGTCCAAGCTATGTTTAAAGGATGACAAGGAATCACATTGCTTGACATGAAAGGGGAATCTGTTTCTGTCATTTTACCTCCTTCGTATTAATTTTATCAGCTTGCCATTATGTGTACATGGATTTTCCTTCCTCCCACATCTTCTACAATGCTTTAAAATGGAGAAATCCTTTCCTAATATGACATAGGTTCATAGGTTCATAGGTTGGTACTGGGATATCTGCCCGAAGGCATATATTAGCTCAACCACGTTGTGCGGTATTCACTGCCCATTTAGTAGTTCCATAGACCCTTGTACTAGCAGCTAGTACCCTTGGCCCCTATCTAGTAGTGCTGTTGGTGTGATCCCCGGTGTGAACTTTGTTACTCATCCACTCATCAAGGTTCCTCTTGAAGAGTGATAGTGAGGGGCTCTGTCTTATGTAGATCGGGACCCTGTTCCATAGTAAGGGAAGTCTCTGCGAAGGGAATCTATCCCTCCAGCATGTTCTATTCATTGTTGTGTTGAGGTTTATATCCCTAGAGCATGTAGCTCGAGTAGATTTGGTTTTGCTAAGATGGAGCATGTTCAACATTTCTGGGTTGGACATGGCACTGTACGTTAGACAGAGATCGCCTCTGAGAAAGTGGTATGCAACAGAGAACAGTCTTAGCTTTTTCAATCATGCTGCATAGGGCAACTGTTTGAGGCCAGTAATCCTCTTGGTTAGGCACCTTTGTGGTCTCTCCAGCTGCTGGAGATGTTTAGCCAGGTACATTCCAATTGGTGCATAGTACTTGATAATGGGTCTGATGAGAGAAGAGTAGAGGGTCACCATTACATCCTTATATCTTGATGTGAACCCTTTCATGATCAGATGGGTCACATAGAAGGATTTTCTAACCACTTTGGCAACATGGTTATCAAAGGAAAGCTGACTACTTGGGTCCTGGATCCCTTGTTTCTTCTTCAGATTTCAGGGGATTACCTCCTATGTTGTAGTTTGCGGGTACTCTGTTTTTTCCAAAGGGGATTACTACACATTTATTTGCATTTAGCTTGAGACCATGGCTTTGACACCATGCATCAGTCTCATTTAGGCCTTTCTGGAGGATCTCCATGTCAGCCGGAGACTCTATTATAGCACCCAGTTTGCAGTTGTCCACAAACTTAGTCAGCCACAGCCCTTCCATGCTTGCCTGTACTTCTGAGAAGTATATGCCAAACAGGAGGGGCCTCAGGACAGAGCCCTGAGGCATACCACTCATTACTGGTCTGGATTCGGACATAGATCCCACTACTCTTACTTTATGGGATCTGTCTGAGAGCCAATTTGCGATCCATCTTGTGACGTAAGAGTTTATGCCCAGGCTGGTGAGCTTATCAATAATACCTGAATGGGGAATGGTGTCAAATGCTTTAGCAAGGTCAAGGTAAGCCGTGTGTACCTCCTTTCCCTTATCTATAGCCTGAGTAACTGTCTCAAAGAAATCCACCAGGTTCAGGAGGCATTATCTGCCCTTGACGAAGCCGAACTGCGTGGGGTCCAGCGACTGGAGGTTCCCAATCTCTCCATTTATGAGTTCCATAATGATTCGCTCCATAGCCTTACAGATCAGACTGGTCAGGCTTATTGGTCGGTAGTTCCCAGGGTCAGTTGTGGCCCCAACCTTGTGTGGCAGGACCACCATTGCCGTGCGCCATTCTATGGGCACATATCCTGTGGAGAGGCTGAGACTGAACAGGGTATTAAGATGTGGGGTTAATTCCTTTTGGAGCTCGCGTATGACACAGCCTGGGACACCATCTGGTCCCATGGAGGCAGTTTTTTAGCTTTAGATAGAGCCTTGTTAACCAACGTATCAGTAATAATTGGACTTACACAATCCCCTAGAATGGTAATAGGCCCTGTAGGTGGTGGGGGGGGATTTGCACTGAACCTGTCAGCCAAGATGTTGGCAATGTCAGAAGGGTCAGTGTATTTTGTTCCATTTTGTACTAGCTCAGAACAGACCTGAGCGTTGCCATTTAGGTTTTTGACGTAGCCATAGAAGGCCTTATGGTTATCCTTGGCATCCTTGGCAACTTTCTTTTCAAAATTAGCTTTAGTTGACTTGATGAGGGCCCTCAGTTTCTTACTAATGCTGATCAGGGATGATTTTTCTACTTGAGATTTGGCCTTTTTTTGTATGTCTCCTCCTTTTATTGTAAAGTTTGCATCTGAAGTAGGTACTTAATTTGTCTGTAACCTTTGGGTCTTGGATCCGATCTCGGATCCGAGCCGGCAGCTTATTTCATAGCTTAGAGATCCGAGCTCCTAGCTCCTCCCCTTACCCATAATCCCCTGCCAACCCTGACTGACCTCAGATCTAGTTTGCCGCTCTTAGAGTAAGCTTCTAGATTGCTGAGCTCCTGGCGTTATAGATAAGTGGTTACTTTTTTTTGTAAAATTCTATATTTTTCATAGTTTAAGTGTGTGTGTGTGTGTGGTTAGGATCCCTTTTGTCAGAGTACTTTTATTTTTAGTGTAATTCCTCCCCTCCCTTCACTGGTACGTAGTGTGTGTGTGGGCTGTTGTGTGTTGGGGCCTGGTCTGTGTGAGTTACCTATGTCGGAGGCCCCAAAGCCTATTTTTTCCAAGTGCACTGAGTGTGGCCATAAGCTTTCACCGGCGGATGGCCACACTCGGTGTGTTCGGTGCCTTGGGGTTGAACACCTCTCCTCTGGGTGTTCGATCTGTGTGGCGTTCAACCCCAGGGCACTGAAAGACCGTAGGTCGAAGCTGATCCTGGCGGGACTTTTGCCCCCGGATCCGGCTTCGGCCTCTGGTACTCCCGTGGTACCACCCCAGTCCTCGGTGGCAGCCACTCCGGCCACTCCTGCCCCCCTCCCCCCGGCCGGGACTCAAACTCCCACTAAGGCACCGGAGGAGAGGGAGACCAGGAGGGAGAAAAGGAGGGAGAAGCACCACAAGCGGCGGGCCGAGGCCTCCGCTTCGGCCCCCCCCCAGCTAAGCGGGCTTCTCCCTCCACGGCTCCCAGGTCCCCTCCTCCTCAGCTCCGATCCCCGTGCTTCTCTTCGGGACCCGAGGAGGAGGAGACCCGACCTCCGTCGAGTTCATCGAGGCATCACTCCCGGCCCACCTCGGTGACCTCGTCGCGATCTACCTACAGCCTTTCGGATGCGGACTTGGACCAGATGATGTGAAGGTTCATCCAGGCCCAGCTGCAGATGGGAGTGCTCATGCCTCCCCCCCCCCCCCTTCGGGGGGGATCTCAACACCTTTTTTTGCCTCGATAGCTCCTTCTCTGACCCGCTTTTCGGGTTTCGGAGTGCACGGAGCCGGGCAGTGTTGGAGCCAGGGGTGGGTCGGCGCCAACAGTACTGGGTACTTCGGATCCGACTCTGCCCTCGAGTCTGTCGAGTCCTTCCTTGTCGGATCTGAGCTCTCGGAGCCGTGGGCCGAGCTTCGGATCTGAGGGATTCAGTGTGCCTTCGGCTCCATCCAGGTCGGAGCACACGGGTCCTTCGGATCCGATGGTCTCGGTGCCGGTTCCGATCCCTCCATCGGATCTGAGTCAGAGTCGACTTTCGGATCCCAGAGAGAGTGACTCCCCCTCTGCCTTCGATGCAGTGGAGAGGGCTCTGTTGAGGGCATCCGGACCCCGGCCCTTGCTTCGACTCCACCCCGCACTCCCTCTCGGCTGAGTCAGGCTTCCATCACCCAGCCTCAGGGACAGCCTGCTTCGATGTCTCAGGTCATTCCCCAGGAACAGGTCTTTGCTGGTGAGACCTCCTCGGACAGCCCCCCCCCCCGAGGATGTGCCTCATAAGCAGAAGTGTAAGAGGAGACACGTGGACTCCCCCGAGTCCTTAACAGAAGACACGGACTTGGATGAAGGGGAAGGCTCCCCAAGGTCACCCCCCGAAGATGTCTCCTTCGGAGACATCATGGAAATGCTCAGGATTAGGGAGGGTGGTCTGTCCCCAAGGCTTCCTCCGACAAGTCCGTGTTCCTGTAGGCATTCAAAGCAGGATCGTCTACCTCTTGGGTGTCCCCTCCGGCCGACCCCCTGGTGGACCTTATTACCACCAGGGCGTGGAAGGAGCCGGAGACTGTGGAGCCAGTTCCCAAATGCCCTGATAGAATTCTGAGCCCCCCTGCGGACAGATCCCACTGGAGCAAGGGTCCCCCCGTAGATGCCATGTTGATGGCGGCAGCCACCAAGATGGAATTAGCTCAGGAGAGCCCCTCAGTCCATCCACTGAGCAAAGAGTCCCACTCGATGGATCGCCTGGGGAAGCAGGTTTTTAGTTCAGCGACCTTCTCAGTAAGGTCTCTGAACTATATGGCACACGTTATTAGGATGGAGCGGGACCTTATCAAAGAGTACGCTGCTTCCCCCCCCTGGAGTCCATGTCGGCGGAGGACAAACAATTGTACTCCACTCGCATGGACACTCTAAGATCGATATCTAATACCTCTATGTGGTTGTTATCCCATGCTACAGAGGGAGCCGCTAGAGCCAGCAGAGCAGGCCTAGTCATGAGGCGCCAGGCCTGGCTCCGATATTGTGACTTTGCGGAACCCTTTAAGGTGTCATTTGCGAATGCCCCTTTTGATGGTTCTGCCTTATTTGGCAAGACCGTTCGCGACACTTTAGTCCAGAGCGAAAAGGACAGGAAGACGTTGTCTGCCGTCGGAGTCCGCTTCTCCGCTCCCCAGAGGTCCTTCTCCAAGAACCAAAAGGGACAGAAGAAGATGTGGTTCTGGAAATTGCAACATTCCCAGCCTGCTCCGGACAACCAGTCCTTCCGTGGCAGGGGAGGACAAGGAGGACGCCGCCCTAGAGGCAGAGGGGGCCCGAAGAATTTTGGGTCCAGGGAAACTTTCTCTGACCGACCCGCGCAGCAATCCTGAGGGGTTGCCTGACTGCACCACTCTGGAGGCAGTCGGGGGGCATTTCTCGAAGCATCTGGCAGCTTGGGAGTCCATCACATCAGATCGCTGGGTGCTTCATATCCAGAGGGTGGGGTGTATCATATCCAGAGGTTACCAAATTCCCATGTATCATGTCCCCAGAATCAAAAGCCTCCCCAATGTACCACCCGATCAGAGGGAGGCAGCAGCTGCAGAGATCCAGCAGCTGCTAGAAAAAAGAGCCATCCAGTCCGTCCCCCCAGACCAGCTCGGATTAGGGTTTTACTCCAGGTTCTTTCTGGTGCCAAAAAAGACGGGGGACTTAAGGCCAATCCTAGATCTCTCCCTTCTGAACCTGTTGGTAACCAAAGAAAAATTCCGGATGGTCACTCTCCAATCCATTCTCCCCTTACTGCGGGAGAACGACTGGATGTGCTCAATAGACCTCAAGGATGCGAACTACCACATTCTTATGGACAGATGATCCAGAAGGTTTCTCTGCTTCCAGCTGGGAGCCAGTCACTACCAATTTAGGGTCCTTCCCTTTGGTCTCACCACAGCCCCCAGGGTGTTTACCAAAGTATTAGTAGTGACAGCAGCCCACCTGAGACTCCAGGGAATGCAGGTTTTTCCATACCTGCACGACTGGCTCCTGACCGCCCCGACAAGCCATCTACTTTGCTCAGCCAGGGACTACTTCCTCCGGCTGGCTCCCCAGCTGGGCATCACCGTCAACATGAACAAATCCTCTCTTGCTCCTACCCAGGTGATAGAGTTTATAGGGGCCAAATTGGATACAAGAAACCTTCTAGCTTTTCTGACTGTGGAACATCTTCAGAACCTGAGGCTGCATGTGCGGGCCATCCCCCAATCAACAGCTCCACTGGCGGGATGGGTCCTGAGGGCTCTAGGCTCCATGGTGGTGGCAATCACTCTTTTGCCATTGGCTCGTCTGAACATGAGGGTACTGCAATGGACCCTTCAAGTCCAGTGGTCTTTTCAACGTTACCCCCTAAGCCATCCTATTTCCATCAGCAGGGCATGCAGGATGGCTCTCTTATGGTGGCTCCAATCTCCGGATCTCCATATGGGACGTCCTTTCTCCACACCTCCTCCCCTCGCCACGGTGACCACGGACACCTCTCGCCTCGGGTGGGGGGGGCATTGTGCAGGCAAGACGGTCCAAGGCACGTGGAACGACACAGAGACCTCCTTGCATATCAATGTCCTGGAGATGAGGGCAGTGCTATTGGCGTTGCGAGCACTACAGAACCTTCTTCCGGTAGGAACTATTGTGATACAGATGGACAACATGTCAGTGCTTTGGTACATCAACAAACAGGGGGGAACCAGGTCTTATCCTCTTTGTCGAGAGGCCATGAGAGTGTGGGAATGGGTGATTTCTACCAACCAATTTCTTGTTGCAACACACATTCTGGGACAGTCTAACATACTGGCGGACAGACTCAGCCACACCATCCTTTCCCCTTATGAGTGGTCTCTCAATCCCCAGGTAGCGAAGCAGATTTTTGCCGTGTGGGGGCAACCCTGTTGCGATATCTTCGCCTCTCCCTCGAATACGAAATGCAACAGCTACTTTGCTCTAATTCCCCCCATCGGGGAATCCCCGAGAGATGCTCTGGTGCATGCTTGGCCCCCCGGTCTACTTTATGCCTACCCTCCTCTGTCCCTGATGTTGAAACTCATACAGAAAGCCAGTCAGTTGAGGAGCAGGATGATCCTCATTGCTCCATTCTGGCCTCGTCAAACGTGGTTCCCTTGCCTGTGGTCTCATCTGGTGAATCCGCCTTGGATTCTAGATCCCCTCCCTGATCTAATATCTCATACCCTAGACCTCCTGATCCCGAATCTGGACAACCTCAAGTTGACAGCTTGGCTGCTCCAGTTCCATTCCTAGTCAGGACTCCCGGAATCTCTTCACCAGTTAAAGCCATTCTCGTGGCAGCACATAAGCCTTCCACTAGGAAAGTCTATCGTAGTAAGTGGAAACGCTTCTCCATCTGGGCGGAGAATAATAATTTAGATCCATTCACAGCCCTGTTACCGTCTGTGTTGGAGTTCCTTACAGGTCTGTTCCATCAGGGGGCTAGCTGCTCTACGGTCAAGGTTCAACTAGCAGCTATTTCTTATTACCATGTGGGGCATGAATCGGGCCCCTTGATTACAGCAAAATTGTGTAAGACCTTTCTCAGGGGTACTTTCTTGCTCAGACCTCCTGTCAGGGAAATTTTACCCCCTTGGGATTTGGCTCTAGTTTTACAGGCCTTGACAGCTCCCCCTTTTTAACCGGCTGCCTCGGTCGATCTTAAGTACCTCTCTTGGAAAACGGCATTCCTAGTTGCTATTACTTTGGCGAAAAGAGTTTCCGAGCTTCAGGCCCTTTGTGTGAAACCCCCATACTTGGCCTTTCATCAGGATAGAGTGTACCTCAGGACCAATCCTTCTTTCTTTCCCAAGGTGGCTTCAGAGGCTAATATCAATCAGTCCATTAACCTACCAGTTTTCTTCCCTAAGTATCAGAACAAGGGAGAATACAAACTCCATTCCTTAGATGTGCATAGACAACTGCGCTTCTACATTCACAGGACTGCTGGTCATAGGCAATCCGACCAGTTGTTCATTTCTTTTTCCAAATTTAACCTAGGTAAATCTGTCTCTAAGATCACTTTATCACGATGGATCTCACAGTGTATTCTCTTGGCCTATGAAACTTCTGGGAGGCCTGCACCTCAGGGAATTCATGCACACTCTACTTGTTCTATATCTACCTCTGCGGCCTTTAGGTCTAGAGTTTCACTGGATGATATTTGTTCCGCGGCCACTTGGGCCTCATCTCATACCTTTATCAACCATTATAAGCTGGACATTATCTCCAGAGAGAGAGCGTCCTTTGGTTCTGCAGTGCTCCGGAACATCCTTCCATGATGGCCACCCAAGATTCAGGTAGCTGGGGACTCTGTCCCAAAGGTTGCTGATAAATGAAATACCTACTTCAGATTTAAGAAGTCATGTACTCACCATAATGTTCCATCTGAGTAGGTGACTTCATTTGTCTGCAACCATCCCCCCCCCTTCCCCCTGGCCCTCAAAATTTTCTTGTTCCTGTATGTCCTTTTATGGTATCCTTCGGGATGCATTTAGCCTTCGGCTTTTTGTATACGGGCAAACTTGATCTGAGGTCAGTCAGAGTTGGCAGGGGATTATGGGTAAGGGGAGGAGCTAGGAGCTCGGATCTCTAAGTTATGAAATAAGTTGCTGGCTCAGATCCGAGATCGGATCCAAGACCCAAAGGTTGCAGACAAATGAAGTCACCTACTCAGATGGAACGTTATGGTGAGTACATAACTTCTTATTATGGCCGGGGTCCACCAGACTGGTTTCTTCTTGCTTGAGGAAGGAGTCTTGGTTTTATTTGGGATAGCACGGTCCATGCAATCCTGATGATGCATATAGAGTGCCTTGGTGTAGGATTCCGCATCCTGGATATCATTATCCTTCTGCAAGGGAATAGTGAAGCTTTCCACTTCGGATGCAAGTAGTTTGAAGTTTGCTTTGGAAAGGTTTTTGACTATGGTTTCTTTGATTGGGGGAGGTGGAGGAGTGAGGATGTCCGGGGTTATCAGTTTGTGGTCGGATCTGACCAAGGAGGGGGTGATAACGGGTGTGGTACAATGGGCGCCCATATTTGTGATGTTTAAATCCAATATGTTAAACATGATGAGTTAAGCCAGAGGTCACAGCTACATAATGTAAATGTTTTGCTAGGACTGTTTGTACTGATACTGTGTTGGGGGCTATCCGTTTCTATCACTATGAATGCATATTATTTGTAATTAATCACTGGATTACATATCAGAGGACGTTTTATAAGGATAATCGTGCTGCTAGAGGCTAGCAGAACTTGGACATCTTTCCCTTCTAAAACTACAATATGTTTTAGTAGCTTGGTTATAAAACAGTAACATAACGCTTACTCAGATATTCTAATGGTAGTCTTTTATCACACTCCATAGCCTCTTTGTAGCATGAATAGCAATTAACACATTTCTTCTGCACCATTCTTGTCCATATTAGTGTAAAAGAATTTAACAACTCCCTCACATCTGAAGCAAGTTATTTCATTACGTACTACTCTCTGTTTCACAGAATACATGTTTCTACTGCAATTTTTGACTTAGAAGCAAATAATTTACTTTTAAGCATTTTGTCATTATCTAATAAATATTCTACTAAAGTTAAAAAAACTTGTCAGATTTCTTGGGGTCACCTTGCAAGACTCATTTTCTTATATTGCTAGGTAAAAATCTTTTAAATCTGTTTACTGCTATAATTTCTAAAAATTAAATTTTACTTTTGTTGCCAGGTTCTAGCCATAGTGTTAAAATATACTCTTAAGTTATGCATCTGGGCTCCTACTAGTTTGTTAGCATTAAAAATCCAGGTATCAGCTAGCTACTATTAGCTCATACTCCGTTATACTACCCTAATGAGTGTCTGGCATTAAAAGGCATGCTTTAGCAGTACCAATTAACTGAAGCTCTTCGCTCTAAAGACAAACTCCTCCTCTCCATTACTAAAGCCTAAAATGCATCAGTAGCCTCCTTATATTCAAACTCTGTAGCTACCCTCTGGAATGCCTTCCCATGTGCTCTCAACTTTCTTGAAAACTAATAGGCATTCAAAACACATCTAAGAAAACACCTCTCTACATCATGGCTCTGTAGCTGTACATCTCCAGGATAAGTATAACATTTTTGCTTCTTTCTCCTCTTCTACCATACCTCTGCTCTCGTCTACTCTGTTACTATCATTCTGTCATCACCCACCCCTTCTACCTATGCCTCTCTTAACTCTTTTACCACTCATTTCATTTTTATCTCATAATTAAATCAACCTTTTGCTTTCTACCACTTTGTAAATGAGTCAGTACTCTGTATTGTGACATCTATCCTACACCATAGTTATTTAACTATATCTGTATAGAATATAATAAATATAAGAAGCCTTACTACTGTATGTATACTTACTAGCTTATTTATTTTGACATTGTGAAATTTATTTTAATTGTATTCTTTGTGACATTGTAACTTAAAAGATTTTGTTTATAGTGCATGTACTGGAGCTTATCTCCCCAGGCCTCCGCTGAAAAGGGGCCTTTGTGCCCAGTTGGACTTCACTGGTCATCAAATGTGAAACAAACTAAATAAATAAATATGGCTTAAACTTCAGAGATTATCTCAGCCCTAGTGAAAATCTCTTTCTAAAGTTTGTCTGTAAATGTCAATATATGCTTTTAATGCCTTTTCTGTCAACTAGGATGACAGGAGATTTGTCCTTTCTGATCTGTCATAGTTCCCTTGGGTAGCATATTATTCAAAAGCTGCCAGATCAGATTCCATCCATATTCTTTGTTCAGTTAGTTTCTTCAGGAAAGGCACATCTGTGGGGAAGCAATTGTTTTTACTAATCCAAACAATTGGTATTGCAGTTGTGCCAGTGTCTGGTTGGTCTCCACCACAGACTCCTCAAGTGATTTTAGCAGTTGGTCCACGGTTAAGGTTACCAGGAAGCACAGTAGGATTAACTTAGGAAACAAAAGTATTGTTAGTAAGTGCACAAGAGTCAGCAATAAAATACCTCTGGAAAACAACAGCTTCTCCATATAGAAGTGTTAGCAGCTTCACAGCGGCATATTCACCCAACTAGGTTAAGAACTTGGCAGCAGAGGCATTGTAAGGAGCAATAGATTGTCAGGTCCATTGTGAAACTGCCAGTCATGTACAACCAGTGTACGTTTGAAAAGACATTGGTGGCACAACTCTATAAAAACACAGGTTTGTTAATCCAGAAAAAATGCAAACAGCTTTACAATATTGCTCATAGTACTTCACAAACTAGCTTTCAGTTCTTAAAAGGGTGTCCATTAACTTTTACTATAGTCTTGGTCTCTCATACCCCTTTTTAATAAGCAGGCTATATGTAGTAGTCCATGGCTGCAGGGCTCAGCCAGGCTTTTGAAAGAGCTCTACACAAAAGTTTACTCCCAACAGGCTAAATGTCTGAGCTAATGATCTTCAAGTATCTTGGATCTTCAAGGAAGTTTCTACTTACCCCACTTTGAAATTCAGTTGAGGAATTGACTTCCAGAATTCCTGCTTTTTAGTTACAGCCTTTTATGCATACAATAATTGGCAACTACAGCTTATCATGACCTCTGAAAACACTATTTAACCATAACCTCTAGGTGGACTTCATTCTAACCAAATGGACAACTGCAACTCTCATCCCTCTACATAAATGTGAGCCATCTACACATGCCTCTCTACTGTCCCTTTTGTTTCAGGGACACCCCTGATTTTGACATAAATTATAAATTTGTCCCTCTTAATCCCTCCTAAAGCTAGTGACTTTTGGAGAACAGGTAGTGAATTATATTGAAGGTATAATAACGATAATTTGAGTTATAGACTACTTTTTTACTTTATCCAAAAATTTTGGGTTTCTAATACCATGACAGGAATTGACCTTCACCATTCCTAAGTTAAAGTATGATTAAAGTTAATGAAATTAGTATTGTTTCAATCTTTGATGTTACCTAGAAGTGCTCTTTGCAGCACCTGCAGTGTGCCCAGGCATGACTCCTGCAATTCATGTGGGGTTACATGTATTGTTAACATATCTAAGTTGTTGTTGTGTCTTTCGGCTTTTCCCGGTTAGGCGTCGCCACAGCAGAACTCCAGTCTGCTAAATGATTGTAACATATCCAAGTATGATTGTAAATTCCTTTTTATAAGATTTATTGTTCCTACTACTATTGGAACTGCCTGCGTATTTTTCTTCTACATTGCTCTCATTTCTGTCTGCAAATCCCGATATTTTATGATTTTTGTGTCTCTATGTATGCAAAACACTGTAGTCAATGGGTGAAGCAATTTCGGTGATCAATGCTACTTTTGTCTTCTTTTCATGGACCATTATATCTGTTTTTCCTCACATCTATCTTTTGAACTGTTGGTAATGGGTTATACCATGTGATGTAGACTTCATAATTTTCTAAGATGCTCTATGGCTCGTGTTTCCAATGTTTTTCACCTACTTCAGTATTATAATGTTTGTGCAATCCCCAGTGCAACAGTCTTCCCACATTATTGTGCCTTTCAGTATGTAGTCCTTCTGCCATTAGTTTGTTACAACCAGCAACAAAGTGTGCAACTGTTTCCAGTTCTGTTTTACAAAACCTACATTTGTCTGTTTCAAGTGTTCAATGGACTTTGTAAACCGATGTGTATGCAGTCCACTGTTTTGGGCCACCAATATTAACTTTTCATCCTTTAGTTTGAATTAGCCTCTCCTTAACCATTCCTGCATTTGATCCTGATCAACATGAGGTTGCAACTATATTTATAGATTTTCTACATTTCTTGCCATCTCATCTGATCCTTTACCTTACATTCTTTCTTTTGTTTT
This sequence comes from Protopterus annectens, assembly GCF_019279795.1. Classification (NCBI taxonomy): domain Eukaryota; kingdom Metazoa; phylum Chordata; order Ceratodontiformes; family Protopteridae; genus Protopterus; species Protopterus annectens. Next base: position 1,471,557,780 of record NC_056743.1, read on the forward strand.
TTTTGACACATTCAGTTGCTGCCTGATTTGTATCTACTTCTAGTTTAATTTCCATTCCTGCTTGACACTGATATGCTTCTGCTAGACTAAGAGGGGAAGTCCTCTTAGATTTATTCTCCTCATGTTTCAAAACTTTCACTATGCTTGGGTCTTGTGATGTCAGGAGATATGTATGCAGTTACACAATTGCAGATCTATACATGTAATCAATTTCAAGGAGGCCCATACCTCCTTCAGAATGGGTGAATACATAATCTTGGTATGCACTGATTTTTGTAAATCATTTGATGAGCATGAAGTATCCTTGTTTTCTGTCTAATCTATCCAACACCTTTTGGACCAGTCAGTAACTCCAAAACTGTAAGTTAGGACAGGAAGACCAAACTGGTTTATAGCTTGAACTTTGTTCCTAGATGTCAGTGTTGTTTTCAGGATTAATTTAAGTTTTCTAAAATATTCCTTACTGTATTTTATTTGAATTTATTCATGTTTTATTGTTGATCCTTCATCAATTCCAAATATTTATACATTCCCTTTTGCTCAAGTTTTTGTATATCACATTGTTGTCCCAGACTGATGTTTTCTTGGTGCTGCAGCTTTCCTGCTTTAATGGTTGCTTTTGCACATTTATCAAGACCAAATGACATTCTTATATCATCAGAAAACATTTTGACTACTTGAAGTTGTGCTTTCAGTTCCTTATCTGATGAGCTATACAGTTTTAAATCATCAAGAGAAGATGAGAAGTCTTTAAACTTTTTTACTTTCTGGTAACCAAATTATAGCCATGATCTAATCTGTTAAGCAGACAGCTTAATGGGTTAAGGGCAAGACAAAAGAACAGCAGTGACAGGGAGTCACCCTGGAATATCCCCTTTTGAATTTTTATCCCTAGAATAATAATTTGTCCTTTATAATGGCTTAACTACAAAGTGATGTGCTACTGTTTCATGGTTGCTGTGATGTAGTTTTTCAGTGAAGGAAGTATCTTATACATTTTTAAACATTGATAACATCCACTTTTAAACTGCTAGGATCTTTCCAACTTGCTGAAAAAGTAGGGACACCACATTAGCGCTTTCATTCACTTTATTCACTGAGAACTTCCTCAGAAACAATTTGAACTCCACCTCAAAGCACATTTTCTAATGAAAAAGCAGTCACATGACAATTGATTACTTGATTAATTACATATCAATTTAGACTTAAAATGACAAATAGTATAAAAAATACTAAACATATATATGTTTATATATAGATTGTTATTCATTGTGTCATCTGTAGAAAACATTTTATATTAATGGTTTCATTTAACCCAGGAGCATAGTCAGCTCCCACATGCAATTGCCATAGGGATTCTTTACACTCTAAAATAACTTTGCTATCTCCCATAAATGCCTGTTTACTAACACTGTCTAAAATAGAGAAAGTAAATTTCTTAAAATCTCTACAAATAGTGGAATGTCTACCTAATGCATTGGTTAGATCTTTTTTTTTTTCTTGCCAAAATGTGTTCACTCATTCTTTTCTTTAAACATCTTGTAGTCATACTTACATAATAATTAGGACATGAAAGACATTGGGTGACGTATATTACAATTTCACTGTTACATGTGTAGTATTTTTACACCAAAAAGTTGTATTAGTATGTGTAAAATAAACAGAGGAGGAATTACTTATAAACCTACAATATCTACAATTATTACAAGCTTATGTTCCCTTAGTCATAATGTTTCCTTTTTTACTTGTTCATAGGTTCATAGGTTCATACTAGGCTATCTGCCCTAGGGCATTTATAAGCCTAGCCAGAGTGTGTTTGGCTTTCGCCACCCATTTTAAATTAATTTTGCTATGCCCTTTTTCGAGGTTAGTGTACTGTGCCTCTGTCTAACAGTGACACAGAAGTGATACCCAGGGTAAACCTACGATCTCCCATCCACTCATCAAGATTCCACTGGAAGAGAGTCAATGAGGGACTCTGCCTAACCTGGACTGGGATTTTATTCCAGAGTGAAGGGAGCCTTTGGGTTATGAATCTGTCCCTCCAGCATGTCCCATTTATTTCAGTGCTGAGGTTCAAGTCTCTCGAGCACGTAGCTCGATGGGATTTGGATTTTCTGAGGTGCAGCATGTCCATTAATTACAGGTTGGACATGGCTTTATACATCAGGCACAGATCGCCTCTGAGCAGGCGGTATGCCACTGAGTAGAGCTGGAGTTTCTTTAACCGGGCAGCGTGTGGCATCTGTTTGAGCCCTATGATCCTCTTGGTGAGGTACTTTTGGGGTCTTTCCAGTTGCTGCAGGTGTCTGGTAAGGTACATCCCAAAAGGGGCATTGTACTCAATTATGAGCCTGATGAGGGATGAGCAAAGAGGCACGATGACCTCCCCTGGTCTAGATGTGAATCCCTTCATGATTAGGTGGGCTATATAAAATGTTTTTCTAACCACTTTGGCCACGTGGTTGTCAAATGAGAGATTGCTATCAACTTGGGTCCCCAGGTCCCTAATTACTTCTGTACTCAATGGATTACCACCTATGTGGTAATTTGTGGGCACTTTGTTTTTGCCAAAGGGGATGACTATACACTTTTTGGTGTTTAGCTTGAGGCCATGGCTCTGGCACCAGTCTGTTTCTATGAGGCCCTTTTGGAGGATGCTTGTGTCGGCTGGAGAGTCGATTATGGCGCCCAGTTTGCAGTCATCTGCGAACTTAGTCAGCCACAGTCCTTCCGTGTTGGCCTGTACCTCCGAGAAATATATACCGAACAAGAGAGGTCCCAGGACTGAGCCTTGTGGGATGCCATTTGTAACTGGTTTGGAGTCTGACATGGCTCCAGCAATTCTAACCATGTGGATTCTGTCCTTGAGCAAGTTTGCAACCCATCTAGTGACATAGGGGTTTATATTTAAGCTGGTGAGCTTATCTATAATGCCCGAGTGGGGTATTTTATCGAAGGCTTTTGCGAGGTCCAGGTAGGCTGTGTGGGCCACCTTCCCCTTGTCAATGGCCTTGGTGACTGTTTCAAAGAAATCAACCAGGTTTAAGAGGCAGGATCTGCCCTTAACAAAGCCAAACTGGGTAGGATCCAGTGTCTGTAGGTCCACAATATCTTTATTTATGAGGTCCATGATGATCCTTTCCATAGCTTTGCAGACCAAGCTAGTCAGGCTTATGGGGCGATAGTTTCCAGGATCCGTTGAGGCACCACCTTTGTGGAGAGGGATCACTGTTGCTGTACACCACTCTTTGGGTACATATCCTGTAGTAAGGCTGAGAATGAACAGTAGTTTTATGTTTGGGTTTAGCTCTTCTTGGAGTTCATGTAGGACGCAGCCCGGGACACCGTCTGGTCCCACTGATGCTGTGTTTTTTGCTTTGGAGAGGGCAGCTCTTACCTGAGCATCTGAGATGTCAGGGGGGGCAGCACTCTGCTGGGATAAATATTTGCCCTTTTGGTGGGGGGGGGGAGAAGTTTGCACTGAACCTGTCAGCTAGGATGTTGGCAATGTCTGTGAGTTCTGTGTATTTTTTGTCATTTTGGACTAATTCTGAGCATATCTGGGAATTCCCACCCAGGTTCCTAACATAACTAAAGAAAGCCTTGTGATTATCCTTAGTGTCCTGTGCAATTTTTCTATCGAAGCTGGCCTTAGACGATTTTATGAGTGCCCGTAGTTTTTTGCTAATACTGATCAGAGATGCCTTCCCTTTTTGGGATTTTGCTCTGTCATGTAGTAGCTTCCTCCTTCTATTGTATAGTTTGTTTATGGCTGGGGACCACCAGACAGGACATCTGCCTTTGGAGGATTGGTTCTTGGTTTTATTTGGGATTGCATGATCCATGCATTCCTGAAGGTGTTCATAGAATGCGTTTAAAGGATTCTGTGGTCTGGGCTGTATTTTCCACAGGCCCGGGGGCTTTGAAGGATTCCACCTCGGTTTTGAGGAGTGTGAAATTTGCTTTAGAGAAGTTTTTCACTGTGGTTTTCAGGACAGGGGGTGGAGTCAGGATGTGAATATCCAGTGAGATTAGTTTACGGTCTGATCTTACCAGTGAGGGTTACACTTCTGGTCTGGAGCATAGAGTCCCCATGGTGGTGATGATAAGGTCCAGTATTTTTTCCAGTCTTGTGGGAGTGGTAACAAGTTGTTCCATAGCATTTGAGTTTATAAATTCTAGGAACCTTTGGGCTAGGGTGTTGGAGCTAGAATAATGCTCCCAGTCTATGTTTGGGTAGTTGAAGTCGCCCAATATAATGGTGTTTGGAGAGACCTTCATATTTTCCAGTGTTCTCAGGAAGGCTGAGTGGGGTTCCTGGGTTTGGGAGGGTGGTCTGTATTTCTATAGTTATTCGTTCCCCGTTCTAATAAACTTTTGATGTTATTAGCTCCCTTAAATGTGAAGTGTGGTTGTTCACCAATAACTTTGATAAGGTCCTGATTACCCATCAAAACTTTCCAGTTATCTACAATGATGTTTTTAATACACCACATTTCATTTGTAATAGGTAACACAAATGCACATGAAAATTCTGTGTCCATACTTCCAGATTTTCTAATTTGCAAATTATTTTCTATTGAGGCTTCATTTTGATGATGTAAAATAGGACTAGCTCTAGTTTTTCTTAAAACTAACACTTTGTTTTCTATAGTGTTTAGTAATGATATCTCGTAACCTCTTGCTAAAAAGAATGTCCTTAAAATGTACATTTCTTTAATGAAAATGTCATCTTGAGATGTTACTCTACTAAGTCTAATAAGTTGTCCCCTGATGACTCCTTTTTTCATGTGAAATGGATGTAAACTTTTGTTATGTAAATATTGATTTACAAAAGTTGATTTTCTAAAAATGTTACTAACAAACTTCCCAGAAATATAATTATAACTCAATTGTAAATCAAGAAAATTTACACTGTTACCATAGCCTCCGGTGGTGGTGCTGCGGTAGCGTTGTCGCCTCACAGTAAGACGCTGTCCGGTTTGATTCTCAGCTAGAGCATCTTCTGCGTAGAAACATACGTGAATGGGCATACCTTCATTGAAGGTTGTGCATCAGGGCTGGTAACTCAGCACGAAAAATCAACTACCAATCATTAGCGGACCGGAGTTCCGCTGTGGCGACCCCTAACCAGGAAAAGCCGAAAGACACAAACAAACCATAGCCTCCTATAGCAGATTTTAAGAAATTGGTGGTATTATTTAAATATTCAACAAACTTCCCAAAATCTTCAGGGGTACCTTGCCAAAGGAAGAACAAATCGTCAATATGTTGACGATAAAATAAAATATTTTCTTCAAAACTGCAATTCTCAATAAATTTGTCCTCCCATTTGGCCATTACTAAATTTGCATAGGCTGGAGCAACTTTTGCACCCATAGCCACTCCTGACTTTTGTTTATATAGTCGGTTGTTGAATTTAAAAAAATTATTGTCTAGCACCAATTCCATAAGGGTACAAATTGTGTTAACCTTAGAATTGTTGAACACACTTTTTTTAGTTAAATATTCCCTTAAATATTCAATTCCTTTCTCATGTTCAATACATGTATATAATGAAGTAACATCTAATGATGCAAAACAAAAATCCACATTCATCATATCTAACTCTCTTAAATGTTCCAACAACTGCCAAGAGTCTTTTAAATAACATTTTGATGCTTACACAATAGGATTGAGAAAGTAGTCTAACCAAGTAGACAAAGTTTCTGTTTTAGACCTAGCAGCTGATATGATAGGTCTAAAAGGAGGCTTTTGGTGATTTTTCTGTATTTTAGGAATACCAAATAGAACAGCCATTTTCGGATGTTCAACTTTCAAATACATGTAACTTTGGTAATCTATTTCACCCTGACTAAACATGTCAAAAAGACAACAATCTAAATATAAAAACTTTTCATTAATAAAATTAATATCCACCATTTTGTAAGTGTTCTCATCTTCTAACATACTTTCAGTAGAACTATTATAATCATTTATGCCCATAACAACAATTTTACCCCCCTTGTCTGCCTTCATAACTCTTAATGGACTATTATCACTCAAAGTTTTTAATGCTTTAACTTCTGAATCTTCCAAATTATAAATATTTCTATCAGGTGTAATATTTCTAATAGCTGTTTCACATAGTTTTTGAAAAACTTGAAGTGTAGTCAGTAAAGGGGGATTACATGTACTTACTTTTTTAGGACCCATACTCGAACTGCCACATTCTATATCTTGCATAATATACTTAAGATTTAATTTTCTTAAAGCAAGTCTAAAATCAACAATTACGCTGGCTACATTAAAAGAATTGCAAGGAATAAAGAAAAAAAACTTTTTTAAGCAGCTCTGTTGTAGGTTTGGACAAAACAATACCAGACAAAATGTATAAATACTTCTCCAAAATGTATCTATTTCTTCTTTTTTTGGTGAACTTTCAATTTCTTTTATCATGTTTCCCAATTCTCTATAAAATTTATTTGGGTCATCAGCAAATTGCTTATTTTGTACTTTTCCTTCATATTTATCTGTGTATCTTCTAAGTCTTTCTGCCTGTGCTGATATTTTTAGTTTATTATTTTTGATAGTGCATGGTAAATCCTGCACATTGCTTTTATCACGTCTGCCTTCTGGAGTATTTTTGTTGATCTGTCCCCTCTTCTATACTCTTCTAAAAGTGACATTTCTTATCTTAATTGATTTATAGTTTTCTCTATTTGATATTTCCATGACGGCATTCGATTTCTGCCCATCCTTTCCCTTACTACCCTATGTTCCTGTGGGAGGACTTTATCTGTTATTAATTATCCATCTCTATTAGATCAAGCAACTCTTATTTTAGATAATTTTCTTCTAAAGTGAGGCCACATTCTTTGTTCGACATTTCCTGTGGGCGTTCTATAGAAAGTTCCAGAACTTCTTCCTGTGCCACGTTCTCTTTAGTTTCACCATGTGTCATCCATTGCCCTTTCATATGGGAAGTCACTGGCCTATCACTCCTCGACATTGACTATGTTAGAGTTGATGCAATTTCCTGTTCTTTCCCTTGCTGTATAGCTCCAACTGAACCTTTGTACTGGTTTCCTATGGGACGCTTCAAAGTATCTTCATATGTCAAATGATTAGATGCTTTCTGCTCCACTGATTTCTCCTTAATTTGCGTATCCATTGTTCTATCCTGTTGTGTTGTTATCTAAATTAAATTTTCTACACTAAATCCTTCATTTTGAAGGTAATCCATAATGTCAATTTCTATTTATTTAACTTCTACATTGCTAATCCACTTTTCTACTTTTCCTCCTTGTTTTCTTATTTTTTGTATTGTAAAATTGTCAATATCTGGGTGTCTTTGTCTGTATTTCCCTTCAAATATCTTTGGTGCTGCTCTTTTTGCATCGATTACTTTTGCTTTCTCCTTTTTATAAATATTGTACCATATTAAAATATCTTTTTCTTTCCCGTGTCCATATTTCTTCTTCACATGTCTCCTTCTCCTGTTGTTTCTTCTTACTTTGGGGACTAGTTGTTCCATTGTGCTGTAATATAACTACACTGCCTTCACTTCGCAAATATTCTATAACTTCATCTTCTAGTTTTTTAACTTCTACTTGACTAATCTTCTGTTCTACATTACATATTTGTGATATTATTTTTTATTTTAAAAATTTCCATATCTGGTTGCCTTTGCCTATATTTCTCTTTGAATTCCTTTGAGGCTGTCTTTTTTGTGTTGATTAATTTGGCTTTCTCCTTTGCATAAATATTGTACCATATCAAATCTCTCTTTCTTTCCCATGTCCATATTTATTTGTTATACCCTTCAAATATCCATAAATTTTGTTCTTTAAATTTTCACACTTCCTCAGCCACTTATTTTTCCAAATGGCATAAGGTTTCTTGGTCTGTATACTGTTTTTCATGGGTCTGTTGTATTAATGAACACAAATTTTTATTTGAAACTTCTGACAATTTTTCTTGTGGAAATATTTTTCTTTCTTCTAATTTCTCCCAATCTTTTTGTATATCTTTTGATTGGAAATTCTAGGCTTTTTGCATAATAGTAACAATACATAATTTCTTTCTTATCCTCAATAGTCCACTTTATTGTCTGTATGCTCCTGTGAGGGAAAGATGATGTCCCAGTACTATTGTCAGATGCCAGCTACTTCAACAAATAAGTGTGGTAGAGTAGCCAAGGACTGTTACAGAGGGCCTGGGTTTGATTCTTGCTTAAAGCTGGTACTTCTTTAGTGCTGTGTTCCTAGATATGGACCAGGGCCTTTGTATTCAAAGGTAGTAATTGATACAACAAATCATAAGAGTTATGGTTAAAAAAAGGAGCATTGCATACATTCTCTCCTTCCCCCTCTTTGTCAGGTTACACACACACACACACACACACACACACACACACACACACACACACACACACACACACACATGCATGCACACACACACACACACACACACACACACACACACACACACACACACACATGCATGCACACACACACAAACACACACATGCATGCACATGCACACAAATACACACATGCATGCACACGCACACAAATACACACAGGCACAGACACACATATATATAAAATGTGATGTGATAAAAACATAAATCTTGGCAATTATGATCCTACTCAGGTCCAGATCCAACTGTCTAGGACCTGGTGCTGGATGAAATGCCTGACCACACACAAATTAAAAAAAAAAGTAGTTTTACAACAACATTAGAACTACTTTCCTGCTCTGTGTCCAAACAGCAAACCAGTACTGATGCTTTTAGATTTTCTGCTTTCATGCAACAGCTTCTGTCTCTTTCATTGGCAGTTTCACCTTCTACGTTAATGAAATCAGAGTGGGCACACATTGAACAACTGGCAAGAGATTTAAAGTCACATCAGGTGGCACTCTTAGTAAATGCAGTTTTGTGTACTACAGGATTTGATAAAGCGGAATTTCTTATTCTTAGCCAAGCATTAAAATGAACAAAGGAGATACAAGAAACCAGAATGATGTTCAGATTATCAGATAAGCAGAATGGTTGTTTTTGGAGCATGTGTGTGTGTGTGTGTGTGTGTGTGTGTGTGTGTGTGTGTGTGTGTGTGTGTGTGTGTGTGTGTGTGTGTGTGTGTGTCTGTATGTGCTTCAGAGCAAGGGTGGGGCAAAGGGGCCAATTGCCCTGGATGAAAAATGTTAGGGGTCATGATTGAGACCTCTTTTCTGTACCAAAATGACAGTATAAAAAGGCTCTTAGGTTCAGAATTGAATAGCTGGGCAATGGAAACTGAGAACTTTTTTTTTTGCTCTTTTTGTGAATGGCTGATTTACTGTAGGAGACCACTTGGCTTCTTATAGTAATCCAAACACACTTTGAAGACACTTTGTTTTGGCTGTTCACTTGAAGAGTCGGGGGCATTGGTGGCATGGATTTTCTAATGTGTAATTGGCTGGTTTACTGTAAGGAGCTGGGGACATTGGGTGCATTGATTTGGTGATGTGCGATTGGCTGGTTAACTGTAAGGAGCTGGGGACACTGGGGACATTGGGAGCATGGTTTTAGTGATGTGTGATTGGCTGGTTTGCTATAAGAAACCACTACACCTCTGAAAAAATACTCAAGTTACTGAAGGCTCATTAATTAAGTGACTTGCTCAGAACTGAAACCCTGTACTTTGGCTACAAAATCCAAAAGGCTTAATCTTCCACACCAACTGCCAGACCTTCTTTAGCTTTTGTTTTCTTTAGTAAATCACTGTAGATTAGTCAGCCATTAGAGTTTCCCAACTTTTGTCATTCACAACAAAAATGTTTATGCAAAACCTAATATTGTCTTAATTATGAAGTGATTTAGAGTAGTCTGCTTTTATTTGTCCCCAGTATTACAGAGTATCTCTGATTTTAGCTCATATTTATACCCTGTCCTTGAGCATGTTACTTAACCAAATAGTATTTTGGAGCTACTAGAAATTAATTCCTGCACCCTTCAGATAGACATAGGTTCATAGGTAGGTATTAGGCTATTGTCCCAAGGGCCTAAGTAAGCCTAGCCAACAAGATTCCTTGGCTTACGCCACCCAAATTAAGTTAATTACTTCACTATGTGCTATATGAGCATGAATCCTATGAAGTCTCTTCTAGTTTAAGGGATTGCTAGGTACATTTTCATTAAGTGTGAGTTTCAAGGGAAGAAAGGTTTACTGTTTCTCATGCTAAGTCTTTTTTCAATGTGACTGTTTTGTTTAAAAAAATGTCTGACATTGTTATTTTTTTTCCTGTAAACTTTGAAATAAAAGTTTTAAATGAAATCCAAATATCTATGATAATTATAAAAGTGAAGAAGAAAATAGTGTGTACACTATTCCTGCACAGAAGGGACCATTCCTGCACCGTGCATATGCATTAAGATGTGCTGCCGTGCACTAAAACATACACGGCTCTGTGTGCGAGTGCAGGGGTCATGTCTGTGCAGAGCACGGACACTAAATATACCCCTTGTGCTCAGAAACTGCTGTACCCCACTTCCAAAGCCATACTAGCATAATATTAGAGCTTAGTTCTAATATTATGCCAGTATTTCAGTGTCAGCGGACACTGAAATGCAAAATAGAAGCTTTTTAGAGTCCACAGACACTAAAAAAAAAAAAAAACGCAGTAGGAAAGCAATACAGGGGGTGTGTCACAGCCTCTGTGACACCCCCCCTCTATTGCTAAAGAGCTGTACGCCACTTCTGCAGTCTGCAGAAGCATATGTGCAAATGCACACACCACTCAACCTCTTCTAGCAAAAAATCTGGGCAAAGCCTAAAATAATGAGGGGACAAATAGGGATAGATTTTAAATATTGCCCTTACAGACATACCCTCAATTGTACAGATATTTGCAGAATGTCCAGATGTTTGCCTCATATTTTTGGTGTGTTCCTCCTGCAATCGGTTCCTTTTTGGCAAATAGCTGAGGATTGCAGTCATTAAATAATGGCAAACATTTGTGTCTAAGACTCCACATCCTTCAGAAAATTCATGCTAATGCAAAACCTATTATTCTATCAACTATCTTAGTTTGTAAGAGCAATATTTAAAATCTGTCCCTGTTTGTTCCCCCATCATTTTAAGCTTTGCCCAGATTTTTTGCTCTAGGAGGTTGGGAGGTATGATAGGGGATAAATCCCCCAAGTGAACACAAGCACAACCCCAGCCCGATGAAAGAAATAAGCACATACTGAACATGTCATGCATCAGCATGAAACATACACAGAGCTATGAAAGCCCAATATGTCACAAACACAGTCCCAAGTAGTTGTCACAACACCACAGTAAACACCCTCATAACCTACAGTAAATAATAATAATATATCCCAGTTTATAATGCCCTAAGGGATGTTAGGTGTAGCTAAGTGGGTGTGTACATTACAGCTTAAACATACCATAGGAGCTAAATGAAAGTAGATTAAAAACAGCATCTGAGCTATGATAGTGTAGTGGTTAGTGTAGCAACTTTACATGCATGTGGTCAGGATTCAAGTCCCAGTACAGAAAATTTATTTTATCATGTGAAAGTAGTGCTAATTACTTTATCATGTGAAAGTAGTGTTAAACATATTTTAATAAACATAGTCTATATAGCAATTAGTTTTTGCCAAGCAGGGTAGAGTAGCAGTTTCAAAAGTGAGATGTCAGTGACAGTGTAGCAAAGATGTGAAACCCCCATATAAACACACATGCTCCATACAGTATAGTCACACAGGAATATAATATAATGACAGCACATAGGGAGATGTCATGGAAGGTGAATGTGAAAGTATAAATGTGTAATATTTGTTATATTACACAATGACCGGCCATTAACATACAAAAATGAGTATGCTAATTGGCCAGCCCAGAGTGTCCGTTGTAAATCGAGAGTATGCAAATGGAAAAATGTCTGGATGCCTGGACTATTTCCATTCGTATACCACCTGTCTGTATTTCTAGTCTGCAGAGATATCAATGGGGAAATGAAGATCTCTGTTGTATTTACAAACATATCTCATTTTGTGTTACGAGTCAAAGAACTTGTATAACATAGCAAGATATCATAAAAAATTCAGTGGAGATCCTCCTGTCAACAGAGAAAGGAAGATCTCCATTGCCTTTTCAACATATCTCACTATGTTATACGAGTTCATCAACTCATATAACATACCAAGATATGTAAAAAAAAAGCAAATGAGATCCCCCTATCTCTGTTGCAACCTCTGCATAGCACCGATGTACTGCATAAGTGTGGGAACATGTCCCTTACGCATGTGCAGTACACGAGAAATGTCCAAGGATACCGGAAAACTGTGGAAGGGCAGCATGGAGGCATGATACAATGACATTTTTAAGAAAGATACATATTGTTTTCCTTAAATAATGTCATTGTATAATTGTATGATAGCAATAACCCATGGCTGGGTGTAGGCAATGCCGGACCTACCCACAGTTGGCATCGTATGCATTGCCCTTGTGACCAGACCACACCAACTGTGGGTAAACCAGTATTACCCATACCCAGCTGTGGGTTATTGCTTAAATATAACATGATACATATGATATGCAGAAATGTGCCTTAATCCATTTGTATCCATCGGACCTTGCTCTGCCCAGCAACAAAATAACCAGCCCTGCCAAGTCTCAAACCCAGGATGCTGTCCCCAACAATAACAACAACATTCCACTACACCACCTTACTGGTGAGATGAAATAGTGCTTTAATGAACATATCCTGCATTCAGGTAATTTAACATTAATTAAAAAAATAAATAAATAAATAAATAAAAAACCGCGGTCACAAGTGTTGACCATATGACCCTAATCATTGCAATCAGAGGAATGTACCAGGACACCAGCTGAGCAGAGCTGTACAAATTAATGTTGCTTTTTCAAACATATCATGCAATAGAGACATACAACATTAGGGGGAAAGTGTTGTGGAACCCTTTGTGCATTGTATATAGACATGTTACACACACACACACACACACACACATATATATATATATATTTATATATATATATATATATATATATATATATATATATATATATATATATATATATATAAAATTATAATTTATTTATTTATTTATTTATTTATTTGCATTTGTTAACCGGGTTGGTCCAGCTGGGTAAGAATTACCCTTTTTCAGTGGCGACCCAAGGGGAAAAGCCCCAAACAGACATACACATACATACGAATAGAGATAAATTAACAATATTACAGAGGAAAACAATAGTATGGGTACAATGGATAAGAAAAACAAACAATGAAAGTTTGAGAATATGAGTAAGGTAGGCCAGAGGCATGCATGCAAAAGATTTATGAAAAGGTGTTCTGAGCAAGATCTCTGAATTAAGTTCAAGTAGGCAAAGAAATGATGATTTAGGTGTGGAGTTAGTAGTGTGGGAGCTTTAGGTGGGAGCATGTGAAGGACATTCCCATTTGGAGGAGAGATGGGAGAGAAGCATGGATTTGAAATTGTTGTGGTTAGGTATATTACGTAGTGGTGTGGGGAGATTGTTCCATAGTTTGGCTATAGTGTGGGATAGTAGTAGTTTACCAGTTGGGTAGATGGGTTTGTGTACATGCAGGAGGTTTTGGCCTGTGGATCTCAGGATACGGGTAGGTGTGTAGGGTGTTAGAGATTTAGCAAGAGAGGGGCATTCTGCTGGTTTAAAGATGAGTTTGTGGGCTGTTGTAAGTTGTAGGTACTTTAGGTGGTTGTGGAGTTCTAGCCAGTTTGTATATATATATATATCAGATGAAACATATATATGTAAACGTACAGTCATAATATAGATATACAGATACTAAATATAATGGAAGAAAATAACATTGTATATATATATATATATATATATATATATATATATATATATATATATGTTTATAAAACATACAGTGCAGTTATATCTCCGAACCATCCCTCCCAACCTGTTAGTGCAAGGAACCTGTACAAAGACTGTAAAGGGGGAAAATGGGCTACATATACGGATATAGTTAGAAAATCGTTGTTACAAATGAAGACGTGTGACAGCAACATTGTGTGTTTCAGCAGGCAATCACTGAAGGATATGATGATGGGAACTGAAATGTCATGTCATGTATTTACTGACATAAATCCTTGGATCATCACCTTGATTTACCAGACAAATAGAAATGAATTGTGGAACTGAACAAAAGTATGGTCCAAACATCTGGACACTGTATGGAAAATCTGGCTGTGGAGAGGTATGCTCAGAACCCCTTAATGCAATGAATGTGGACCAAGCCTGACAAGTGGGGGGACAAAGGCATGAAAATAGGGACATATACAAAATACGTCAGGAGATAAGCTGAGAACATTCATGTCGTAACAGTGTATGTCCTAACATATACCAACTGAAATATCACAATTCCAGGACTCAATTGCTTCTCATTAGTTATTGACCTCAGTCTCCACATCATCTCATTGATGTGTCATGCATACATAATAATTATGGGGACCAGACCAAAGATATTGGGCATACAACTGGACATCTTATGAATATATGTGGACATAACACAACAGTAGGAAAACTACACTGAGCTACCGATCAATGTCCAGACTACAATCAGACTGATATAGCACTACTCGGGTCCAGCTCTGGGGCTGTACACATGCAGTAGCAATTATAACAGGCACTACAGGGGTGTCATACTAGTGGAACACAGACACTGTTGTGAAAGTGCATACCCCCAAACAAGTGCACCACAGTGACAGCAACATAAAAGTAAGCAAACTGAACATGACAGTATAATACTGTGAGAGCAACCACATACCATTTGCCACTCACACATTACCCCTACATATACTGCCCCAATTCACAGTGTACTGGGATCTGGAGGTGCTACATGACATGTCACAGTCAGCCCCTACAAACATATGGATCTGATAGACCACCAGCAGCTGTAGCAGCATGCAGAGTCAGATAGGTAAAGGATGTCTGGCACTCACAGCTGATACTCTCTCTACCCAGCCTAAACAACATAAACACACAACATTGCTACACAACCCTGGCAGTCTGTTAACAATGGCCAGACAGACATACTGTCATATGTGCAGATTTCCACAGAATTACCAGGGTGTGGACGCATAACCCTGGCCACCGCTGCATACCATGGCCAGGAGTCTGCCAAGTCATTGTCATGCTAACTAGTGTGCATGTGGTAAATAATGATATACCATACCTCTGCACCTTGTAGTGCAGGACATTTGGACAACGCATGGCACACATATGAGACAGGGGGCTGGAAAGAGGAACATATTAGACATAATGGTGCTACAGACTGAGACAGTAGATGCTGTTACATGTGTTGCTGTAACATCACATCCCTGAAGAAAATGATATGTGGAACACCAATGGGTCACAACACGTACTGACTACAATCCTCACATTATCCTACCAACCCCACAAAAACAGATGTTGGTCGAGGAACAGACCAAGCATAATAGGCAAACATCTGGCCAGTCTGTGGACAACATGCCAATTGAGAGCTATGCCAGAGGCATATCATTGTCAGATGTAAAGTCACCCAGTAAATGCATGTCCAAACAAACCTTGTCAATGCAGCAACCCCCTATGTGTATAACAATGCTAATGACAAACAAGCTGTACCAAAATCTGGAGCTTTGTCCCCCATGTTACTGGGCTGTCTCCACATGTCCTGTCCTGTGAGTTATTTCTACCTACTATCTGTGAAGCTGTAGCCCCCACACCTCCGTAATGTCCACTGCACAGACCAGGTAAATGGGCAAGGTCCACATGAAGGGTATCCCATATGGTGGAACTAACAGCTGTGTCCAGGTCCACAACACAATACTATGTGGGCACCTACATAGCTGCATGGCTTCAGCAATAATGACAGGATAACATCACCCCCCCTCAAGGTAGGCTGAATGCTTGTGGTGGACAGCCGCAATATACAAACCACAGACTTGGTCCCTAGATTGGCTGTACGGGCCAAATCAGGAGCATGAACCAACCTGGCACCAAGTCAGCCTTTGTCTGATCAAGCATATAATGTCACAAGTGGAGTACTGTAAGGCTAACTATGAGTACAAATTTGATACATCCACCAAGACCAATCACAAGGCCATCTTCACATGTGTCTGCAATCTCTGAGGCCACATACCAATGGACCCTGTAATGGTGGCCAATCAGGCCACATATACACAACATAGCTATCAGCAACCCACTGCAGACAGGTTTAGGGCAAACATCACCCCCTGGCTCAGCAGCACTATAGCTGGATATGCACAGCACCCACACCTCTCCTCTCATCACCAATGAGCAGGTACATATTGCCTACTGAAAGGCAACAAATGTAGGTATCCATGGCACCTGATAACATCCCTGTCTGCATCCTACATGAACACAGGCATGTGTACCCAGCAATATTACACACCATAGTCATATCAAGGCTTGGCACCATCCAGACCACAGCCACATGGAAGATGGCCAATGTCATCCCCTGACACAGACATGAATGAGGAGTACAGGAGTAGGAAATTAAGTAGGCCTCATTGGGGGAATATGACACCTCAGGGCCAGCAGTACAATGTAAGCAAATACAGTGCTGATACATTACAGGGGTATGGTGTGGTTGTGAGTGGTGGCTACTGGTATTCAGTGTAGATGTGCAGGTTCTGTACATATGGTTGCCAACTGTATGAGGTCCTGTGATGCGTCTCCCTTGTAATGTCTCCCAAGTGCAATGTCGCATCAGCAAAGGTCAACATTCTCAGTGGCTCAGACAAATATAATCATAGAAGCCATACTGCGCAATCATGCCATAATGTTTTCCTGGAGCCAGCAACATCTGCAGGAGTGGACTGGCCTGTGGGACAACCTTGTCCACAGGGTAAACAATGTCGGCCTGCATGCATGTGCATATGAGCAAGTCTGGCATCGTGAAAGTGACCTCATACGCCATGCCTGGCAAAGGCCTGCTGCAGTGGCCAGGGACTGCACAGGCATGGGCCTGGCCTAGCAGCCCCACTGGCACTGACTGGGGAGCTCCACGGGTGCCTTGGGGCACCCATCCCAGTACAACATCAGAGTACAGACCCCCTACATACTGGAGGTGGTTGGTATCCAGACAATGGACGAGGAGTGTGCAGGTAAGGCCCCAGTGTAGACTACTAGACTAGTGTAGCAGACATACTTTAATTGTACAGTATCTATGTACATGTGTCAGGTCAGATTGCAGTTGTGGATGGGGTTTTTCTAATGCACAGATGTGCACATCTGTGGTGAAGGACAGCAAATTGTGTAGTATTGGGGGTTGTACTGTACATGTGCACACATGCTGCATCCATCCTGTACCAGTGCCACTTGTGGCTCTGCTGCCCATAGTCACCACACACACCTAGCAAGGTCCCTCCTGTCTGCATGTGGGACAGCAGCCTGCAGCTGGTGTGTATGCGATTGTACTGTTGTGGTTTCCCACTACCCCAGGCACGTGAAGGCCATGCAGTGTACCATGCACACAGCTGTTACTCATAGCCATATTGCCTTATGTGCATGTTCACCTGTGTTGGGGTCAACTGCATTGCACCACAGTGGTCATCACAGGGGCCTATCTGATGAGAATATATCTTCCCTGTAGCATAACACACTGGCCTGTCAGTGAAAGACTTCTGGACAGAGAGCAACAGAATGGTTGGACAAACTGCTTAAGGTAGGGACATGTGTGAAACATTACTATCATATAGTGGATATAAACAGTGTGCATACCCCAGTTAAGATGCCAGGTGTTTTTGATGTCCATACAAATTGAGACCACAATATGTCAGTACTCATCCTTTCCGAACTGTAATGTGACCTATGACATGAACAATTCCCTGTACAAATAATCAGTCTGTTGGCCACCACATATGGAGTATACAAACCCCACAATACTCTGGATCCATATGTGTGCACACCCTTCAAATAATATGTCATTGCAGCAGCTTGTGATTTACTGACAGCATACAGTCTGCTTGGGTACACACCAGCTGTCAAGTAAAGGCACTCAGACACCAAATAGTCTGCTGTCCAAGTGGGATAGCCATGACATATGCTCAGTTGCCTGCAGCAGCAACAGCCATGACTTGCAGACAGCGTACAAAGCAGCAAAGGGATCTCATATTTGAAAATTGTCAGTCAAGAGTAGGGTACAACAACATTACCAAATTCAGCAATAGGTGTTACTGCAACTGCTTGAATAAAACAACAAAATATACACCAGGATCTTTATTAAATAAAGCTTTCGGGTCTACACCCTTCATCAGTATAACTTAACATATAAAAAATCACCATTTAAGTAGGAGAACATAAAGTCACATGCTTCAACCCAACCCACCTAACAATAAAAATTTAAAGCTACAATGAATCAATAAATATATGCAAAGCAGCACATAAAAAATCACATCTATAAAGCATATATATTTTTATAAATAAACAATTTTATACTGTTTCATATGAAATCACATGCACCATACTTAAAATTAATAATTAATAATTAAAACTTAAACTTATAAAACTTCTCTCTGTCTTTTAGCCAGAACGGGCTTTAGACTAACTGAATTATTTAGGCCTGGGGCTACATCAGCTTGAAGTCTAATAATCCATTCTAGTTCTTTCAATTCCAATAAATTATTAATGTCACCCTTCCTCAGACCTACCTCTACCTTACAAAGAACCCTAAATCTAAAAGTATGTCCCACACCTTCATCCAATATATGCTTACTTAAGGCATTGGTGGGCAACTTCCTCCTGATTTCAGACCTGTGTTCCACCATTCTCTCCCTCAATTTTCTTATAGTTTTACCTACATAGAATGAGGTGCAACACACACAAGTAGCCAAATATACTACTCTCTCCTCATTACAAGCAGTAATTGTTCTCATGGTAAATGTCTCATTAGTTATAGGATGTGTAAATGTAGCATCACCTGTATAAATGTCATTGCAACAAGTACAATTATAGCATTTCACTGTTTTAGCCACCCTTCTATCATCTCCATTTTTATTCTGAAAATCCTTGTAGCACAATTTCTGCTTCAAAGCTTCAGAGCTCCTATAGGCGAACCTAGGTTTATCACCGACTATAGACCTAATCTCAGGCATAGCCATTAAAATTGCCCAATTCTTCTCAATTATGCTACAAACACTATGAGAATTTAGGTTATAAGTTGTCAAGTACCTAACAGCAATATTATTACCCAACATCACCTGTCTAGTAGCACTATTCTCACTACAGCCTCGTAGTATAGGTTTATACCTGGACTCTCTTTCAATAATTACATCTTTAATTACTTTATTTATAAATTCCTTCAAATAACCACTCTTCACAAACTCCATTGCCATAGCATTTACCTGCTCTTGAAACACTTCATCCTTTGTATTTAATCTACTCAGCCTAATAAACTGTGCTTTCAACGTTCCTTTGAAAATATGAGGGGCATGCATGCTGTTTTTATTAACATACCTAAGGGCATCAACATCTTTTCTAAACACCTTGGATTCCAAAATATTAGATTCCTTAAAAATTGTTACATCCAAAAAATTCATAACACTATCTGAAGTTTCCATCTTGAAACTCAGGAAACTAGTTGACTCATTCAAGTACTGCAAATACAGATCCAAATCCAGCAAAGTACCCTTCCATAACATAAAGCAATCATCTAGAAATCTCTTATAGAATGACACATATTTGTTGAACTCAATACTCTTATCTAAAATAACCCTTTTCTCCCATTCATAAAGTACAAGGTTGGCATAGGTGTTGGCAACGGGCGTACCCATTGCCACACCTGTTAATTGAAGGAAAGGTTCACCATCAAAAATAAACATATTATGTAATAAAACAACTTCTAAAAGAGAACAAATAGTCTCAATGTCTCTTCCATTCATTTTAACCTCTTGACACAAAAAGTCACGTATGGCATTAACACCATATTCATTAGGTATTACTGTGAAAAGTGAAGCAATATCCAGGGTAACCAAAATGCAGTTATCCATATTATTAATACACTGCCATTCATATAAGCTATTCAAAAAATCATTTGTATCTTTAAGCACAGTTGTACATACTTTCAAATACTTCCCCAAGACGCCCTGCAGGTATTTCGAAACAGGTTCAGTGACCCAACCTCCACCAGAAACAATAGGCCTCGGGGGGGGGGGTCACTAATACTTTTATGTATCTTGGGTATACCATATATTTGGGGAATTCTTGGGCAAGGAACAGTTAGATAATTAAATAGATCTATACTTATATCATCATTTATTTGAAGGTCATAAATGACCATATTCAGTTCACTAATTAATCTTTGTACTTCAACAAAAGAAATCTTTTTAAAAGTGGTGACATCATATAAAAGATCTTTAAACCTCATAAAATAATCATCTCTATCCATCACCACCACTGCTCCCCCTTTATCAGCTTGCTTAATTATTATACTAGTACACATTTGCAACTGTCTTAAGGCCATAAATTCAGAACGTGATATATTATAAACATTCTTACGCACTAAATTGCTCTTATAATACTTCCGTAGTTCACATTCAACAATATTTGAAAATGCATTCAAAATGGGACATAATACTGGCATAAATGTACTCGATCTTTTAAATAAAGATGTATTCAGCATATTATCTTTAAAAATCATTTTGAGACTTATATTGCGTACAAAAATTTTTAAATCAATAATTGCCTTAACTATATCATCCCTAGCATTAGGGATGAATTTCAACCCCTTCACGAGCAAAGAGAGCTGGGGTTCTGTTAAAACTAGTTTTGAAATATTAACAGTACTTTTATTAAGTCCATTGCTCGAATAGCGGGGTTGTTCAATAGTTGCAAACTGTTGTTCCATATCAATGTCTCCAACAGAACAACTCACATTTTTGCACAAAGTCCCATCATTAAAACCTACAGAGATAAAGTTCTCACCAGCATTAATAAAACAGACTAGCGTTTCGCGGTCTTGTTGTGTAACAAAGGACTGCTCACTTTCCTCTTCATCGACAGCGTTTGTTGCTGTTGTTGCTGATGGGTTAAATGGGAGTCCAGCGATTTTACTTGTATAGCAACCTTCTCTGGCTGCTTCAATAAAAAAGGAGAGAAGGAAGTAATCTCCCTTTGTAGAGATTTTTTAGTTAACTCGAGTACATTAGTCGACGAACTCTCCTTCACTTTGGGACGCACAGAGTCATTCCATCTACCCTCAGCAACGTCACTACCAGACGGTGCCTCCTGTAGCACGTTCTCATTATCATTTAAAGCTAAATTCACTTTTTCCACAGCAACAGGTTTTGAAGCGGATTTCATTGGTACAGTATTAGGTATAGCACCAGTGCTCACATTATTTGTTGGTTGATCAAACACATCAAGCTGATCTAATGAACCCAGCCTGTTACTAAAATTATTACGGTTGTTTTTTGCCACCGATAGTTTTCTATTTGGGACAAATTGTTTAAGTTCTTCTCTGGGCCAAGAGAAGATTCGATTCTGCTTAAAGTCATTAATGTCCCTTTGTAATTTATTCTTTTTCCTTTGCTGTAGCTTCATATCCATAGATTGCATACGGGCCAAAAAGTTTTGGTATAACTCTAGTGAATCGCTAAAGCCAGGCATATTAATGATGGTATTCTCAAGAAGTTCTATTTCTTTAATCAACCTGTTCTCAACAGGCTCAAAAAATGTGTTCATCAACTTCATATAGTCAGCACTTAATTTTAAATTCAATTGTTGCCATTGCATCAAAAGTTCATTATAGGTATTACCATAAGAGGGCATTTTTTAAATTCTTAGCCCTCTAGGCACTATACCTTATTCAAGATATGCTTGAAAACTTAATCTCTGCCACTGAAGCTGTTTGTAAGTCTGCATCTTCTTCTCTAAAGATGCCAAATGTTCTTTAAATTTTTTAACTTTTATACTTACAACTGTTTGTTCAGGTGTTGTTTCAAGTACCATTTTCAATAACGGATTTCCATTTAGACGTAGAAGACCTTTAACAGTATTAATGCAGTCTGTCTTATCACGCTCCATAATAAAATCCAAGAAAAAAGGCCAGGAAAAAGGCCAATGAAGATCAACGAAAAAACAAAAAAACACAGGTGGGTTGAAGCTCTCCTCACAAGACAGGTGCTAGCAGTACACACCAGAAGTAAATACCAAATTCAGCAATAGGTGTTACTGCAACTGCTTGAATAAAACAACGAAATATACACCAGGATCTTTATTAAATAAAGCTTTCGGGTCTACACCCTTCATCAGTATAACTTAACATATAAAAAATCACCATTTAAATAGGAGAACATAAAGTCACATGCTTCAACCCAACCCACCTAACAATAAAAATTTAAAGCTACAATGAATCAATAAATATATGCAAAGTAGCACATAAAAAATCACATCTATAAAGCATGTGGTTTTTTGTTTTTTCGTTGATCTTCATTGGCCTCCTATACTGAGCCAACAGATATTGCCAATATACTGTCTGATAGATTCAGTGCCAACCTGACCCCTCTCACCCCCAAAGGACCAATCACAATACCAGTAGATTGCCAGACACTCAGTATAACTGCTGCACAGGTTAAAATAGCACTGTCCAAGACCAGGAATGCATCTTCTATGGGACCTGAGAATATCCCTGGCTGTGTTATACATGAACTACAGAGTGACTTGGCACCACACCTGTGTGCCCTGTGCAATCACAGCCTCACCTCAGGCTGTGATTGCACACGACACACTGGTGTACCCTGTATGCCCTGTGCAATCACAGCCTCACCTCAGGCTTTGTCCCTACCAAATGGCACACTGCTACAATCATCCTTCTCCACAAAGTAGGAGTGACTACAAACTCTGGGAGCTATCACTCTGTTAGCCTGATGAGTCTGATATGCAAAGCTATGGAACACATCATCATGGATCTACTAAACAAGGATATAGGGGATCTGTAAAGTCTGGATCCCACACAGTTTGGTTTTGTGGAGGGTAGATCATGTCTGCTCAACCTGGTCAACTTCTTTGAGTCAGTCCCCAGAGCTGTGGATAATGTCAAGGTGGTCATACAGCCTACCTTGATCTGGCCAAGGACTTTGATATCATTCCCCACTCTGGAATCATAGAAAACCCACTTAGATAGGCATCAACCCCAGTATCACTAGGTGGGTTGCAAACTGCCTCAGACATAGACCCACGGTATGAAAGTAGCTGACTCCATCTCAGACTGATGAACAGCCACAAGTGGGGTCTCATAGTGTTTGGTCCCGGGCCCTCCCCTGTCTGGTATCTATGTCTCTGAAGTGCAGGCCATCACAAGGCTACTCTGGTTGACAATGTTTGCAAACGATTGCATGTTGGGAGCTGTTATTAACTACCCAAGTGATGTTGACATCTAGCAGAAAAGCCAGACTGAGACCAATGCATGCTGCCAGAAGCATGGCCTGAAGCTCAATGGCTAAATATGTGTCAGCATTCCCTTTGGGCACAACTCCGTTCCCATAAATCACCACATCGATGGTAGTCCACTGAACACAGAAGGCATTATAAGAGATCTGTGAATACAGGTTGACAGCAACCTCACTTTGGACCACCACATTGCCACTGTGAGCAGACAGTCCTATGTGGAACATCTGATTACTAATGGTTTTGCATCCAGGAAGTAGGGGATCATTGTGTCCACCTAGCCTTCCCACATTAGGCCAATCATCAGTTAGAATGCCCCATTTGGCATGTACCTCAATGGACACCTGCTACAACTGCAGAGGCCACAAATGTACTTCACAAAGATGATCCTAGGCCTGAAACAGTTGTCCTATATGGACAGACTCAAAACACATATTGCCTACTTAGAGGCGATCTCTGCTTTCCCTACAAAGCCATGTCTGACTCAGCTCTGTTAGAAATGCTTCATTTAAGGATATCCCAATCCCTCCACACCACATGCTCCAGAGACCTCAACCTCATTACCACAATCAACAGAACATGCCAGAGGGACGGGTGCATAACCCAGACAATACCCATGTTATGGACTAGACATCCCATACATGCCAAACAAAGCACCTTATTGGCCCTCTTCAAGAGAAATCTTGCTGAATAGATGGGAAAAAGAGAATGCACCCCAGGGATCACTGCAGTGGCTCTACTCCACAGAGGCACTGGGAAATAATGTCAGGTGGCACAGTGACAAGATTATCCTATGGCTAAGCTTGTAAAGGCTCCAGGGTCATTAGCCTAGTACACACCTATGAACCTAAACATGTGGGTATCCCATAGACATCTGTACAGAGGACTGGAATGGCCTGCACAATGGTGTAACATGCTGCATGTGAGGCAGATGCCATTACCACACTATATAAGGTAATGCTATCAGGAGGTGGTAAACAAGCATGGATGGTACACCAATTTAAATGCTATCAGTGAAACAGGATATGATCGTTGGCCAAAGATACTATGTATATATTATATATATGTGTGTGTGTATGTAGTGCATGCGGACATCAGATCCACACTCTGAACCTCTCACTGCAAAACATCTGAACAAAGGCACTGTAAATGAGGATGAAGAAGCCCAAAATATGGACCTCTTGTAATTATTTCTATTATCACTTCCTCCACAGCTGAACTGTTCTGCCTTGCAACAAAATATTCAGCCCTTGCAAAATGTTAGTGTACTACTTCAGTTCTTCATGCCATTTCTTATAGCATTTAGGTGTCTGAACTACATAACTGATTAGTGCAACTCTCAAAGAAAACATAAGATACAGTAATCTGCAAAACATAACATACTTTGCCTTCAAGTAGTACAACAGTAGAAACCACACTTGCCTTGATGACAAGAATCAATCAACACTTCATTACAGATGTAGTTAAACAGCCTCCAATTACAATCTGTAGTTGACTCCCTGGGGGAAAAGTATCAATTGTCCCAATGTAAATGTATCCATTACATAACAATGCTTAACTTAAAACGTCACTATCACATTGGCAAACAGAACTGTGTGCAAGACAGTAAGCTCTAGCCCACCAATGTTCCCATGGTGAAACATATGAAAATGTACAGCCATATACCTTTATGTTTCTTATTACTGATATTCCTCACATGTTGTAACAGCCTAGATTAAAAACATTTAATACCCCTCCCCCATTAAACGTCTTACAAGGGCATATAACATTGTTCTCTATACACTGACCTCCAGACTGTACAGGGTCACACATGTTTTGTCCAGCTGTAGCCCTTATATATATATATATATATATATATATATATATATATATATATATATATATATACCCTACCCCACAACTTGTGTGGAAGTCCACAACATCACTGGAATGATATCAGGAATGTCAGCACTAAATAATGATAGACCATACCTATCATCCTTTTACTGCATGACATCTAGACAAAGCCTGGTATATAAGTGGAGGACAGAGGTTGAACACAGGGCCATATTTGACATATTGCTGTTATACACTGTGAAAGTTGTTGGTGTTACAGGATTGATTGCAGCGTACCCTTACTCGGGGAATATGAAGTCAGAAACACAAATGGATGTTGCCATGTACTGATAGCAATCAATGAAGAGAATGCCACTGATATGCCAGGGACAAGACCTGCGTGGTGAACAGACAAAACATAGCTAATGCTCTTGCCCACATGTGGATAGGCCCACAGTTGAGAGCTATGCAGACAGACTGCATTCCATGCACAACTAACATGTACACACACACCCTGTAAAACTAGTAGTATTCAATGCATATAACAGCAATACTCACATACTGTCCCTAGGTCTGGAACCTTATACAAACATGTAGTTGGCCTGTATCCACAAGTCCTGTTGTAAGAGGTATTCCTACCTGCTGTCTGTAACATTGCTGCCCCCACACATGAAGGATGTCTTGCATGCAGGAAAGGTAAAATGACAATGCCCACATAATGCAGTTATTTATAGTAGTGGGTTGCTATGACATTGGCTATTGGAAGAACTAAACAGTTGCCTGCATGCAATTAACAAGTGAGAAACAGCAATTTGTGCAGAGGCCATCACCTGAACATGAGCATCACCTACAAAAGCCATGCTTCAACCTATTCAAACAAGCTAGATCCCAGTAGTGGAGAGAGACAGAGATAGAGAGGGAGAGAGACAGAGAGAAACACCAAAAAAAAAAAAAAAAAAAAAACATAAACAAAACCTCAAAATAAGAAATAAAAAAACAGGAAGACAATCTGTACACAGAAGGAACCTGAAGATAAACTAGGTATGTGAAACATGTAAGCATGCAATTGAATGTAGTACTTGGTCTGTAATGTAGTAATGGGATAGATGATTATGAAAGATGCATATGTGCCATCAGTACTTGCTGTAATGATGTCCTGCTGAACAAATGCTATGGACATAGTATCTGGCTCTGTCTGCAGTGGGCCATACCTGTCAACTGTGCAGATTTTCACAGAATGTCAAGAATTAGCCATCATAGTGTTTGTTCTGTTCCTCCAAATATCTATATTAGTCTGGCAAATAGCTGGAAATGGAAGTAATTAAGTCATGACAGACACATGAGTTTCAGACCCCACCACCTTCAGAACAGTCATGGTAATGTGAAATGTATCATGCTACAAACTTCATAGGTTTGTAATAGGCGTATCTACAATCTGTCCCTATATCCCCCCCCCAATGTTAAGCTTTATCCACATGTGATGCTCTAAGAGGTGAATAGGTTGGGTCAAAGTTGAGGAGCCTGACACACCCTGGGAAAGGACAGCTCACAGATGGCAACCATTAAAGTGTCTGCCAAACAGTCATGTCTGTGCCACTGTTAGGCCAGTTAATGGGATGTTGCCCATATCCATATGTTACCTGTGAATATGAGTATTATACATGTTTGTATTGTAAATCTAGGATACTTATATAGGGCGTGAGCATAGTAAAGCACTGTTGCAGATGTGTGTGTTAAACTGCATGAGATATATTGAATTAATAACATTCAACTGTACAGTGTTCTTCTGGATGATATTCACAATTGTGACACACATCTGTAGTCACTTACACATATACTTGTGTTATGGCAGCTATATTAATACTTTATCAAAACTGACTTCCCTGTTTGGTCACCCAGTGATGTGGACCAATGACCAGAAGTCCTGGAATAGCAGGTTGAGACATATGATTGAGCTGCAAGACTGAAAATACAGTGTGCCATAATGACATAGAACACAAATGTATACCAGGTATCCCCTGAGTATGTATATGTATGCGTATGTTCAGCTGAAAGGCACAGAAGTAATAGCAAGGGTCACAAGCAGTCCAGAAAATCGGATGTGCATGTTGCAAATGTGTGTAAGATCACTGTCACAGCATACAACAAAATAAAATGTGTACTGCTACTGATTGTTGCATTACCATGACACTAATATGGGTACTACAATAGGCATGCTTATCGTGTAGTAATCAGAGAAGTGTACAACTGTTATGACCCACTGCCCATGCCTACCACTAACAGCTATATATACACCCATATACACTGGATATCAAAATATACACACCCCTGTTGGAATGCCAGGTCTGTGTGCTGTATGCCAATGAGACCATAGAAAGTCATGTCAAAACATTTCTCACCTCAAATCTGACCCATAACCTGTATAATTCTATTGAAAAAGAAACAATGTTGTTTTATGGAAGGCGAGCAACCATTGCCAAGTGAAGATGTGATATGACAGAGTACAAACCAAAAACAAATGGATGCTGTAATCATCTCAGCAGGTGTTTACACAGCATATCCATGTAAGGGTGTGCACACGCATTCAACTGGCTGACAGTACTGAGTATTAATTCCCATATGTTTCCACAGGACAGGTTGTTATGTTCCCTATTGAACTGAGCAGGCTATAGGACACATCACAGGTGGGGATTGTGTTGACATGTGCTTTTGTAGGGTCATGTTCCAATTGCACATGTACCATGCATTGTAACAGGGGTATGTACACTTAATATCCACTGTAGCTATATGGAATCAGCAGTACCTTACCTGTACAACCATCCTCCACCAACGATAGAGTAAACCCCCTTGGTGGACAGCACCAAGACGCAATGCACATAATAGGTTGCCGTAGTGGCTGTACAGGCATACATAGGTGCAGAACACAACTTAGACGCAAGTGCACCTCTATCTGAGCAAGCATGTAGGTTCACAGGTGACTCCCTGTAGGGCTGACTATGACTAGAAATCAGATGTATCCAAACCACCAAGGCCAATTGCAACCATGTCTCCACATATGTACACAGTCTCAGAGCCAGTAACACAAGTCAGCCTGTACTGGGGGTAATGCACACCTCATACACACATGCCATGGATACAGGCAACCTGCATCAGACAGGATAAGCGGGAACAGTGGCACCCTGTCTACAGCATTAGTACAGGAGAACTAGGCCAGTAGACATGGTGTTTGGAATTTGTAACACTGGAAAATAAGTCACATGTGACTCGTAGTTGTCAAGAATCTGCAATAAGGCTGAGGGTGGGGAGGGATGTCAGCTTGAAACACAACAGTGAACTGAATCATACAGCCAAAGCTTTCTAAGAATGGCCGTATCTGAACACAGTGAAGGTTATGAATTGTCCCAGACATAACCCTGACTCTGCAGCAATAGTGAAGCCACTGTGTGACCTCCAAGGGCTGTGCACATGAGCTGACCTTGCAATCTGGCAGGGTTGGGGGACATTTGTAGGGCAGAGTGACCAAATAATGGCAAGTGAAAATGGGCCATGCTAGTATACCCCTTACAGGAATAGTGACTGCTGTAGTTCACTTAACAGGTGTTTCAACAAACCATCATGTTAAGTGTGTGCACACTTATGTAAACCACATATTGTATGCATCTCATTCAGCATCTGCATAACTAACATATTTGTTTGATACTGCATTGGATTGCACAGGTCATATGTCACATATCAGCTGTGTGTAATGTTAACAAATGCAGTATTGTGGTCCCATTGCATATCGTAGAAGAGGCTGGCATGTCAACAAGGGTGTGTACACTCCTCATATCCACATTAAGCTTTGAAGGTTGTCAGTGTAATTGGATTCTTTTGCACATACATGCACTGCTGATGAGATCTGCAAATCAAAGGACAGGCATCAATTACTGACATCAGCCCTCATATCATCCCAGGTATGTGTCAGACAAACACATAGGGGCTGTGAGCAACAGAGCAAATATAACTGCCACACATATACACATTCAGCAATGGTGTGTACACTTGTGAGGTATGGTGCACAGTACATGCCATTGTGTTGTACAGGTGCACAGCAATACTGTGAACATGGGTGCAGTGCATTCCAGGGGAAGGGGCATCACCTACTAACACAACTCATGCTTCACAGTAATGTATAATGTTGGTAACAAGGATTGAGTATGGCTATAATGCATGTTGTTGAGTGCCATATGTCATGCATGTTGACTGTTGGATAATGAGAGGTCTGTGTAATATCTTTGTGCCACCTCACCTGTGTGTGTGTGTGTGTGTGTGTGTGTGTGTGTGTGTGTGTGTGTGTGTGTGTGTGTGTGTGTGTGTGTGTGTGTAAAAGTAAACCATAACATACAGGTCTTAATTTACATTTCTTATCTGCCCCTCACAGGTGGCGAGGTGGGTTCAGGGTTCCTCTTGCAGTCAAACTGATGTTAGTGTCCATACAGACTGTAACAATGATGATAGGCTTAGTAAGGCACAGCTAGGGTTGTCAGGGGCTGAATCTGTGCCATTGGTTGACATCCCAGTTTTATCCACCCCATTCCTGAAGACAGTCACAATGCCCATACATACCCCATCACCAGTGGCCATAGATGAGGGACAGTTGGGTGGTGGCATGGGACAGGAAAGTATGGTGACTATAGCAAGTGTGTCTGTACACAGCAGCCATAGCTGGATGACCGGTGAGGTACCACACAGGCAGATATACAGGGGTGCTCATAGGAGGGCTACTGGCCATCATGCTGCTGGCAGAAGTGCCACAGCAGGTGTCACCAGATGCATGTTTTGGTCCATCATGGAGATGCAGGCATGTATGGAATGTTACACCAGAGATAGTCTGAGCCTCCAGAGGGCTACTCTTCCTGCTGTATATGACTATATCCATGATCTTGCAGGTGCCCACTGTTATTTTGCAAAGATCATGGATAGGCGATTGGGTGAGATGGTGGGAATCCTTGACTGTGTGGTGTCTGTGGTAGAGTATGTGGTGGGAGTAGGGCATTGGCCATGTGGATGTAGGTCAGCAGCACCAACAGGTGGAGGTCTACGTGGACATACAACAACTCACGGCCGCTCCCGTAGTGGCAGTACTAGCAGCACTGCAGGGGGAGGTGCTGTCCACACCACAATGTAGCAGGCCACATGCACATGGTCCTGGCCAGTCCCAACAGGGATGCGGATCCAGCAGACAATTGTCATTATCAGGGGAGAGTACCATATCTGGGCTTTTGCCTGGTAGTGCCCGTGCAACCCCTGGCAGGCACAGTTCCTGTGTCTGTGGCTGGACATGGTGAACTGTACACTCTGCCATGTATGGTCTGCAGCTGTCCAAAGAAATCCTGTATAGGGCAGCCACATGGCAGAAATGTGTGCATACATACACACACACATCACAAACACAGCTAGGGCACCTCCATACCTACACACACCACATCTGCACAGCCCATTTAATAAAGAACCCCTAAGCCACACACATGATGTCAACCAAATGGCTCAGCCTATGCCTCTGGCAAACCCACAACACACTCTGTACATGTGATGATACCTTTGCCACATCCCTGTCATCCATACCATTGATGCAGGGACATGCTAATATGGTTCTGATGCACAGGGTGAATGTAGTAAGGTTTAGTAATGTAATGTAATGCTGTTTAACATGTCAGCTGGAATGATTAATGCTTACACATCAGGGTGTGTAGCTGTCCAGCCATGATGCATTATAGCTGTTATTAACACTGACTGACTGTGGTCTCCATAATGTATTCTGTTTGTGTTCTAGGTGTCAATGTGTCAGCAGGATGTTGATCTGCTGTCCTTTCCTACAAGGGGTGTTGCACTGTGGTGACACATTGACTGTGTCATATCCTGGGCACAGCTGAACACAAGTAACAGGTCTGTATAACAGTTGCTGCATGTGCCACATGGCTGATAGGTCTGAGGGGTGTATACAGGTGAGTGTGTGGTGGCTGATGTAAGCAGCTGTTATACAGTTGACAATGATAAGTGTACTGGGTGGCACACACCAAATATATGTGAATAACACACACATAGAGGCTTTGGTGTTGATGCAATACACAGAGAATACTGTTCACATGGATGCACTTCATTTTGCAGTGAACTCCTTTTGGCCTATGTAATTCCAACAAGACAAAATTGTCAAAACATCACATCAGTAAATAATCAGTCCTCCAGTTTAATGTCATTGACAATGGTACTGGCAGGGTATATGTCCTCTTTCTCAATGTAGTGCAGTCCTGGAGTTGGTAAACATAGGTGTGCTGGTGTGGGTGGCACAGCCCCCCACTTTGGAGGGTGTGGGGTGGTGTAGAACCACACATAGTGTGATTAACAACTGCTTAACCTGTTAACATAAACTGTACAGTATAACAGCCCACTAAGCGGGTGGATATGCACAAGAGTAACCCCAATATGGGTGGCTGTGACCACAACAACCACACCTAACTATATATACCAACTCCGGTATTGCTGTACAGCTGTACAGTGGGGAAGAGGGCATTTACACATCCACTACTAGTTTTGATGGAATACATTTCCACAAGATGATTGCTTTGAATGTTACCTTTTCGCAGTTAGTTTTTGGACAAATGATCTCCTGGGACATATATTTTCGGCAAACTGAAGTAGATCACTTTACATACACACACTTATTTGACAACACTGAGAGTAGAACCCCTACCTAGGTATTTTTTGCTACTAAAATGTTTAGCCTTAATTGCACACACCACAGAGCTTTTAGGGTGAGGTGTGTACCGAGTTTCCTGTTAAGTGAATAACATCACCAGGCCTTGTACAGTATGGTAATGAGGGATGAACTGGGTGTTAATGAACAATACATAGTATGACATACTGTCATATACACATTGACAACATATATAGTCAAAGACACATTTGACAGACCTGGGTTTAGCAGTGCTACCTACCTTGTCAGTGAGTCCATACTGTTACAGAGCTTTTGCACACAGCACATGCATCATTGGGCTGGATACTGTAATCAATTACCTGTATGGTTGATGGTGACAGCGGTCCTCATACAGTGGACCTTGGGACATGTACTGGGGTGCCATGGTGTAAAGACAGTATAACCAGCACCCACACCCCACATTGGATATTGTACTCACTGCAACCCATGATAATGCTCTGACATACCCACAATAACACATTGATCAGGACTGCAATACAAACCCTTTTCTATCTAATCAGTGCTACTAAAAGGATATGCATTTATTGCACATGCAACAAGGTTTTAGGGTGAGGGTTTGTCATGGCTCTCCTAATGTCAGCAACATCACCATCCCTTATAATGTATGGCGAGGTTTAGTGTATTTGTAGAATGTGGCCTCAGAATGCTGTCTCCTACAAATATGCACACTCACACACAATTGCACACACATACTCACATTTGCCAGGACTCAGAGGGTAACTCACGCCTATCTACCCATTTGTAGAACAGTGTTATGCTGGTACTGCAAGCTCCAGGTAGCCCATAGGGTGAGGAGTGTAACAAGGTACATTTAATGTGAATTACAGCAGCAGCCATTTCTAAGTATAGCAAAGGGGAGTGTAGTAGGTGAGAAGACACTCAGAGTATTTTCAGCTAGAAGTATACAACCACACAGACACAGTTATTCTCAGTAATTCACACACTGACACATTTGTCAGTACTGAGGTCTATAGGTGCAGGTGTTCCTAGGTGTGTACCAGGCTAATATCCATGGAGAGATGAGAAGCATGGGCATGTGGGCACACTGGTATCGTGCCACCTGACACTTGTCAGCAGGCCATCTATCAACAGATGCCACTTGAGTGATCCCAGGGTGACAGTTAAATTCAACATCCAGTCATCTGGTTTTCTCTTCCAGAGGGCCAGTGAGGTGCTCCAGTTGACATGTATGCAACATATATTGGGGTCTATATTAAATATTCAAACACTTAAACCTTCAAATCACTAAACATCGAACTTTAGTGATCGAATGTTCAAACATTCGAATATTTAAAAAAAATTTAAAAAAAAGAAAACAAAAAAAGAAAAACTAAAGGATATAAGCAGGGGGGACAATCCCCCCCCTGCACCCCACACCCCCGCTACTTAAATATACCAACTCCGAGATTGTGCTACAGTGTAGGAAATGGAATTTTTTTCATTTCCGCACTGTAGTGCACTGAAGTGCGACCTCAGAGTTGGTATATTTAAGTAGAGGGGTGTGGGAGGTGCAGGGGCTTGCCCCCCTGTTTAAATCCTTTACATTTTTTTTAATATTTGAAGGTTTAAGCATTTGATCACTAAAGTTTGATCTTTAGTGATTTGAATGTTTCAGTATTTGAATATCTAATATAGACCCATATATTGCATAACATGACCAGTGTCTGGGTTAGAGACTTGTACCCAAGCATGTTCTGTTGACTGTGGTAGTCTGGTTGAGGTATCTGTGGCATGTGGTGCATACAGGGTGCGGTTTCCTAGCTGTGGCATTCAAAACACAGCTGGGCAGACATGTCAGTGTCAGTCAATCAGATTGCCTGTAAGCAGAAATTAGCTAGCCAACAGGTTATGCATTAGGATGAATGTTTTGACAGATAGATGTCTGACACTGATAGGTATGCCATTACTACATGACAGCAGTCATCAATGACATGTCCTAAACACATAGTAGTCTACAGTTAATATCAACATATCAGATCAATATCCAATAGGAGATACTTAAAAACATACAGTTCAAACACCAAGAACAGGATAGTCAGTACTCACAGTCCAGATTTGCATGCAGGGGTGTAAGTTTCCAGTACTACAATCTGCAATTTACTCTTACTTGGAAAAGCACTGTTAAAAGTAGTAATGTAATGATACAATGCATGCAAGTGTGACTGCATATAACCTGGGATACTAACCATGTAGGAAATGCATACAAAGAGAAAAGATTGTAGTACTAGCCATGTATACTCAGGTGTCCCATACAGTATACTCACACCCCTTGCTACTGTAATGACAGCACATAGAAGCATGTTATGTACACGGAATTAAATACACTTATTAAATATGTCATTACCCTACTATTTTATCAGACTGGAATGTGATC
Source organism: Protopterus annectens (assembly GCF_019279795.1). Classification (NCBI taxonomy): domain Eukaryota; kingdom Metazoa; phylum Chordata; order Ceratodontiformes; family Protopteridae; genus Protopterus; species Protopterus annectens. The sequence goes on from NC_056743.1 coordinate 1,471,592,164, forward strand.
AATGGTTACCATGACTGAGCTATGCTTAGCAGGTGTAAGCATTGTTTAAATGTAAATGCTAAGCAGATTTGTACACTGCTAAGCAAAGCCTACATGGTGTAAGCGCCTATATGTTTAACCGTACGTTAGCGCTGTTTACCATCACACAAACCCATGCAAACCCACTTAAAGCTGCTCAAAACTGCCTTAACCACTCTGTATCCAACAGTCCTTGTTCCCCCTAGCAACGAAATAAACAAACATCCCTTGAACACAGGACTCTAGACTATAATCACAGCACTTAACCACTAAGCCATCTGAGCTGTAAAAATGTCTGTTTCTTTTTCAAATATATCATTCAGTACATGTACTGAATAGTAGTGAACAACTGCTTTGACTATTACAATTGTTTACTACTTGTTAGTGAAAATAGTGTGGAATCAGTCATGTTTTTATATCTAAATATACACATATCAGATAAATATGTTGGGATACAGCTGAGAAGGTATATACAACACTCATGTTTACAAATAACAAGGATATGGATATATGTATACATATGTATATATATATATATATATATATATATATATATATATATATATATATATATATATATACAAAACCTATGCCCATAACATGTAATGGAGTCATGCCTCAGCACCATAACTCTCAACCCCTTAGTGCAAGGGAACATAATGTAAGTTCTGCAGTTATAGATGTAGAATGTTGCTACAGTAACAGGGGTTGTGTCAACAGACATGTTGTGTAGGAAGGCTCTTTTGAAACTGACATGTACGCCATCAATTACTGACTGACATCAAAACATCATCATAGTAAAGTACCACACAAATCACAGTAATGATCCTGTGGAATACTGCAGACATATGACCAATAAACGTGGACAGTCTGAAACAATCTGGTCAGTCCAGAGGTATATACAGAACTCCTTAGTGCAAGATGTGTGGACCAAGACTGACAAAAGGGGTGTTTACAGCCATGAAAATGGGGATATATCACAAATACTGGAGTAGATAAGCTCACACAGTTGATGGATTCACACCCTCCTGTCTGTCCTAACACATATTAACTGGAGGAGTAGAGGACCCAAGTCCACATACTTCCCACTAGTTAGCATACCTCCCAACTGTCCCGAATTACTCGGTTTTTACCGAGTTTTGGGGTCCAAATGAAGGGGTGCCACGATTCCCGACTGGCACCCCTTCATTTCCGATTTCTTTGCCTTATTTTTTTATTTTTTTTAATTTTCGCACTGTCGGAGCTGACGTCATCATGTGCACGATGACGTCAGCTCCGTCAGCACTAACAGCCAGTCGGAATTGAGCTCCTTGAGCTCGCGTCATAATTTCCGGCTGGCTGCAAGCAGTTGCTGCATTTGAAAAGCTTGCCGCCAATCCCGTTCAGACAGAAACACTTAGCTGCCGCCTGCCTGCCATTCATTTTTAATCTGGACTGGGACTTCACTTGTATTGCCCGAGGGCCGAGAAAGTAAGCTGCCGTTCATGCTGGGAGCCTGGGACTATCTGAGGAAATATGCTGCTGCTGTTACTGTATGATTTGCTGTTGCCTGCCCACTACCTGTTGGTGTTGGACTCAGAAGGAAGTAGGGAAGATAACAGTGATGGCGGCATAATTTAAATTTTGCAGAGTCAGCCCACATGTGTCCCAGCCTCCAGGTAAGAAAACAACTCTCTGAACTGTATTATGCCAAGAACTTTGTGGTTTGTTTATTTTAAGTGCTGGCAAGAAAGAACTGTGCTGTTTACCCGTAGTTGTATTTGTCTGGCAAAAAAGAACTGGGCTGCTAGCTTACCCGTAGTTGTACTTATCTGCATTTCCAGCCAAGAACTGTTTGCTTGTGTGTTTACCCAGCTGTGTTTATCTGCATTGTTCACCACTCAATCTGCTGCTCGCAAGTGTGTTTATCTACAAAATTCTACATTAATCAATTTGCTGCTCGCAAGTGTGTGTTTATGTGCATTAATCAATCTGCTGCTCACAAGTGTGTGACTGTGTTTATCTGCGTGTTTATCTGCATTTCTAGCAATGATCTGTTTGCATGTGTGTCATGGATGCATCCATTGCTTTTGTTGTATGCACTGCACTTGTACTTGCATTTCAGCAAGCTTTCGGTATTTGTACATTCATTTGTGTTTCAAAAGATTTATTGAGCTTTACTAAGCTGAACAACAGCATTTGTCAATTCGGCATTGCACAGCATTTGTACTTCCAAGCCATAACATCTTTCTTCTTCTTCAGATAAAAGATTATCTTACATGCGAGCAAGAGATTTCAAGATTTATTTCTAATGGTAGCTTTGCACTTTAAGTTCTTTTAAGCTGAATGACAGCATTTTGTACTTTAGAACCCGGCTCGGCAGTCCACAATTAGCTCTTTTAAGCTGAACGGGTTTGTAGGCATTTCTGAATGGAGATTTATTTGTAATGGCAGCATTGTACTTAGTTAAGTTAGCTTATTTAAGGTGAATGGCAGCATTTTGTACTTAGAACTCAGCTCGGCAGTCCGCAATTAACTCTTTTAAGCTGAACGGCTTTGTATGCGTTTCTGAATGGCATTTTTTTATATTTATTTTATTTGCCATTTATTAACTGGGTTGGTCTGGCTGGGCAGCAGTCCGCAATTAGCTCTTTTAAGCTGAACGGCTTTGTATGTGTTTCTGAATGACATTTTTTTATATTTATTTATTTTATTTGCCATTTATTAACTGGGTTGGTCTGGCTGGGCAGGTGCCCTTTTTCAGCAGAGACCTGAGGAGAAAAGTTACATTTTATTTGTATGCACAGCATTTGTACTGGAATGGAAATGGCAATTGTTTTCCAGCAGATTTAGGTGTTGGTGATTTGTATGGCTTTCCAGCATATTTAGGTGTGTGTGATTTCTATGGCTTTCCAGCAGATTTAGGCATGTGTGATTTGTATGGCTTTCCAGCAGATTTAGGTGTGTGATTTGTATAGCTTACCAATGTGGAATTATTTAGATCACTTTTTACTTCTGCAGAAATTGTGCATATGTACTGATACTGGTCGATTATAGAAGTTTGAGTAGACTTTTATGATGGAAATGTTCTGAACTGGGTAGTTTTGTCATTATTGGTTCATACATTTTGTTTCATTGCTTACTGGAAAAATGTTCAAAACAATAAATTTAAAGTGCACTCTAACAAGTGTGTTGTATTATACAAGGAATACAATTTAATACAGTCAGGAAGGTGTACCAAAGAACACACATGTTTCGTGTGCAAGAGGCCTATAATTTGAAAAAAGCCCAAAGTAATCTTTGTCCACCAATGGCCAGATGCATTTTCTTTGAATGTAGGTTTCGATGCTGTTTCAATGAATGTGAGTTTCGAGGGCAGAGAAGTTTTAATGCTTAGTCTATTTTCATTGTGAGACTGCATTGGTTTGTTTGGCAGATGTCTTAGTGTTTGTGCTATAAAATGTAAAATAAAAGTTTTAAATGAAATCCAAATATTGATTGTAGAAGTAAAGCAATATGCACATTAGTGTTTATGGTAAATAGGGCAAAATAGCTACGTAATTGGACACTGGAATGGCTGCAGGGGAACTCTAGGACCATATTTTGGTTTTCTGTTCTTCAGTTTACATTTGAAAGTTGGTAACCCACAATTCCATTGGAGGGGGTAGGCTTACATAATTATATATGCAAATGTTATGTTAATTAGCATACAGATTTGTACCTATTTTTCATGGGCCTGTGTCCAGATTTTTTATGTTTCCAGGTTGAGAGGTATGCTAGTTAGTGACCTACACCTTCACAGCATCCCACTGCTTTTTCAGAAATACACAACATGTATGATGGCCAGGCAGCAGTACATCTGACAAATATCTGGACATAACATCACACTAGGTAAATACACTGAGCTGCTAGGCATGTCACCAAGCACTGTTTAAACTACAGGCAGACTGCCACAACACTAACCCAAGTTTCCTATGGGGGAATACACATGTAATTGTAAATATAGCAGGCTCTACAGGCATGTAACAGCACAGAGTAACAGACACCAGTGTGAAAGTGCATACCCACAACGAATCTCAATAGTCACAGTCACATTATCGTAAGCCTAATTAATAGTACAGTATATGGACTGTGTGAACAAAACCATCCTCATATTTGCCACTCACACACTAACCCTACATATTCTGGCCCAATTCACAGTGTAGTCTGATGCCTGATTGTGGTATGAGACATGTCTGGCCCTACAAGCATATACTTTGATAGGGTGCCATAAACATGCAGCATGCAACGTCAGATAGAACAGGACCAAGAACACTGAAATCTACCCGAGTCTGTACAGAGGCCAAATAACATTCACAATACACTGCAACACAATACTGACACTCTGTCAACAATCACCATAAGTATACAGACCTCACTACTGTACAGACTACAACAGAATGTCCAGGTTTTGCCCTCAAATATAAGGCCTCCTATACATAACATGTGTGGCAGTCTGATATATTACTGGCTTGATATCAAGAATGATGTCAGTAAATAATTATATATTGTACATATGCACCTCTTACTGCATGACATATGGACAAAGGGTGACAGACCTGGGGGACAGAGGCACAAACACAGGGCCAATATTGACATATTTCTGTGATAAACTGAGAAAATTGCTGGTGTAACAGGGTTTGTTGTGAAATATCTCTTCTGAGGGATATAAAGTCAGTAAAACACATGGATGTCACCATTTACTGACTGCAATCATCAGAGTATGCTACTGCATTTCTAAAGATAGTAAATGTGTGAGTAACACAACACATCTAAGACTCCAAACTCTGTCTAGTCTGCAGATAGCCCTACAGGTGAGTTTTCTCAACCACATAACACTGTCATGCCAGACTTTAAATCATGCAGAACAGCCATATCCATACAAACCCTGTTAAACCAACATTACTTCAAATGTAGAATAGCAATACTTATATTCTGTCCCCATGTCTGGAACATCCCCCTCCAGTTTGTTGGCCTGTCTCCACAGTGTTTGTTGTAAGAGATATTTCCAACTACCCTCTGTGATGCTGTTTGTCAGACACCCACATGAAATCCTGCTCACAGTGAAGGAAAAGGGACAACACCCACATGAAGTGCTTAGTTATAGGAGTGTGTTTCCATGCAACTGGCTATAGGAAAGATACCACAGCTGTTCCTCATGCAATTAGCAAGTGGCGGACTCCAATTCATGCACAGGCCATCAGCTGATCATGAGCATTACCTACAAAAGTCAAGCTGGTGCCTATGCAAAACAGATGTATTTTTCCACATCTACCAGAGAGGGAGAGAGACAGAGAGAGAGAGACAGAGAGAGAGAGACAGAGAGAAAGGAAGAGAGAAAGAGCCAAGCTTGTTTGTGTATGATCCGTGGGTGAAGAGTGGTCTCTAGGTATTACAACTATTGCCTATATTGTTTACTAATCCATACTGTCACATAGTAATTGCACATGGCAGTAGACATGTATGGCTGTGGATTGTCTACAGCAACCTCTACAGTGTTTGACAACTGTTGCCCTTGTAATGTGGACATTGGGACATATCGGTCCTCAATATAATAATGTAGCAAAACCCACACTGCAATGGATCCTGTCATTACACAATCACCCCAACGGAATACTGGTGATACACAAACAAACATTTATCAGTACTGTTTTCAACCCCCTACCTGGCTATGTATTGGTATTACAGTGTTATGCAGTTATCACACACACCACATTGATTACACACTGGAGAGTTGTCCAAAGGTATCTTCGAAGGTGAGTGACATCAGCAGCAGTGCTAAATGAGGCGTAAGGGAAGTGTAGTAAGTGTGAATGTGCACAAAATCAGGTGTTAACAAAGTCTCTCACACACACACACACACACACACACACACACACACACACACACACACACACACACACACACACACACACACACACACACACACACACACCCACACACTCTTTCACACAAACACACATTATCACAGTTCCTAGGACCAGGATTAGAATTCCTACCTAACTAGTTTGCTATACTACAGCATTACACATTTATCGCAAGTGCCACAGAGCTTACAGGGTTGAAACCTGGCCAAAGGGTTATTTCAATGTGACTGAATTCAGCAGGCATGCTAAAGTAGGGCAATGTGAGGTGTAGTGAGTGTGAATGGCCTCAAAATAATTCATCTCCACACACACACACACACACACACACACACACACACACACACACACACACACACACACACACACACACATTTGCCAGTACTGAGAGCCATAGGTTTATTGCTTCACAGGTGTGTAGTAGGTGAATGGGCCTGAAGGCTCTACAAGACTAGGCCAAGGGAATACCTTGGCATCGGGCCACATGACAAAAGTCCCCAGTGTGGCTCAGGAGTGTAGTCCCTGGAGTGGTCCCCAGGGGTGGGTGTTGTATTCACCATCCACTCATCTGGGCTTCTATTGTGGGTGGCCAGTGATGAGCAATGCTTCCCATGTATGTGTTCTATATTCCATAACATGGCCAGTGTCTGGGTTGTGCACATGTCCCACATGCATGTTCTTTGACATGTGGAAGTGTACTTGAGGTCTCTGGGGCATGTTTTGTGGACAGATTGGTATCTTTTGATGTAGCATTCCTGACCTCATTTGGTGAGACCTGGCTATGTAACTGAGGTCATGATTACACCTACACTGACAGTATGATACAGGTATTTAGTGGAGTTAGTGGCATCTGTCCATACAGGGCATGCATAAAAGGCATGGTATTCTCTTTGTGGGGTACGTTTGCAGACTCTACAGTTGTTGCAGGCGTCCAGTGGGGGACATGGCAAAAGGGCCACTGTACACATTTATTTGGCTACTGAGAGGATGGAACAGGGTGTCATGTCCTTTTACATGCTGGATAACACACACACTCAGTCAGGAGATGTAACACATCAAATCAATACTGTCACATGTAGGACTATGAATTGTCTACACCAACCTCTCTTGTGTTTGACATCTGTTGGCCTTGTAATGCGGACATTGTGACATATACTAGGTCCTCAACATAATAATTTAGCAAAACCTGCCCAACAGTATATCCTGTTATTACACAATCACAGCAAACACTACACAGGATACTGATGACAGACACACACACACACACTTGCTAGTACTAAGATTCAAACCCCTCCCAACCTCTGTATTGCTACTACAGTGTACCACATTTATCACACGCACCACAGAGCTTATAGGATGGATGTTGTCCCAAGGTACTTCTAAGGTATAGAACATCACCAGCCCTTGTAAATACTGGCATTGGGTAATGTAGTGGGTGACAGATCCCAAAAATAACCCCCCACCACACACACACACACACACACACACACACACACACACACACACACACACACACACACACACACACACACACTTTCCAGGGGTGAGGTTCAAACCTCTGTCTAACAATCTGTTCAGACTATTATGGTTATGCATCTACCACATGCACCACTGACCTTCCATGGTTTAGGTTTGGCAACAGGTACTTCTAAGGTGGATGATATCTGCAGGACTGCTAAAGTCAGGCACTGAGATATGTACTGGGTGTAAATGGGGACAAAATCTTTGACGTACGGACATACATATGTATACACACAAACACTTGCCACAGATGAGATTTAAACCCATACCTGCATAGTTATTGCTACGACATTTTTCCGCATTTATGGCACATGCCATGGAGCTTACATGTTGGAAAGCTGTGCCAAGGTATCTTTGAAGCTGAGTGACATCAGCAGCAGTGGTAAAGGAGGGGTAAGGGAAGTGTGGTAAGTGTGAACATAGCTCTCAATCTTCCATCTCCAAAATGAGGAACTAGCCCTCATAAGGTGGAACAAATGGGCAAAATGTGGAACACGTACTAATGGCTTACTAACAACATCAGGTAGGAAGGTCATAATATGGTTAAATATGCTGGGTTTTCCTTATAAAGAAGATCTTTTAGTGAATTAATGTGATTTATTTATTTTTACCATGGATATCACTTAAAAAAATCCTAACAATGAATATGTTACAGACACTTTCAATGTGGAACTTTGAGGAACATGAACTTTTTAGGACCCCAAATAAGATATATTCTTCATAATGAGGTACATTTGAGAGGTATGAGTTTGAATGACCACAAAATTAGGTCTATACAAGGATACACACACTTGCTCACACAAACACTCACAGTTACTAGGATCAGGATAAGACTCCTACCTAATTAGTATGCTACACTATAGTTTTACACAGTTATCGCAAGCACCATGGAGTTTATAGAGCTAGTGCTTCACCAAAGGGTTATTTCAAGGTGACTCACATGAGCAGGCATGCTAAAGTAGGGCAATGGAAGGTGTAGTAAGTGTGAATGGCCTCAAACTCATTCATCTCCACACAAACACACACACAGAGTTTCATAGTTGCCATGTCTGGGATTTGAGCTCCTACCTAACTATTTTTCTACACTACAGTATTACACATGCATCACAAGTGCCACATAACTTATAGAGCTAAGATCTGGCCAAAGGGTTATTTAAAGGTGACTGACATCAGCAGGAGTGCTAACATGGAAAATAGGAAGTGCAGGGTTTGTGAATGGGCCATAAATCATTTCTCTGGAAACACACACAGTCACACACACACACACACACACACACACACACACACACACACACACACACACACACACACACACACACACACACAACTTTACATTTGACAGGACTGGGTATACAAATGTTAGATGAACACTGATTTGTACTATTGTGTTACACAGTTATCACAAGCACCACAGACACTATAGGGCTGAGGGCTAACAAAAGGAATGTCTACAGTGATTGACATCAGCACATCATATGATATTGGCCAGTTGGATGGGTGGTGGGTGGGACAGGCCTCATAATGGAATTTTCTCTGTCACTGTCTGTCTCTCTCTTCCCCACATCTCTTTGTGTGTATGTTTGACATATTATAGTATGTTGGCCTTGGATATGTGTGAGTATTCCTATCCAATCTGTGTGCAAAGCATGAATGGTGTGTAATTTGGTGTGTGTGCACAGACATCTGCGAATGACAAGTATGTATAGTCCACTGTTTTGTCTGACATGGGCTTCATTTCTCTAAGTGTAGGAGCATGCCCAGTATGATCTTCTGCATTGACTGTGTGAATCCATTCCAGGTAGGGTTGTATTCTAGTCCAGGGCTTGGTGTTCTACACCTACAGCTAGCAACCTGTTTCTTCAGGATATCTGTAGATAGGTTGACAATATGGAGTCACAATGGGCGACACATAGTGGGATACTGTAGCTATTGCTGTCTGTGGTGCTTGTGTTACATGGTTGGTGTTAGCAGAGATATTTAGACATATGTACTGTTTTACACTGTTATGTATTATGTTATCAACTACTGACAGATATACTTATTGCTCACAGTTATTTCCTGGGAAATACAAGATGAAAGGAGCTATGCCCAGTATTGTGGTCTGCAGCCTACAAATTCTTGCACACTCATGCCATTCTGGAGGGGTAGCTGCAGACACTTCCTGATGGGTCTGTGTAAATGGTCCAGCACCTTGGTTCTATGGTGGCTGAAGGTCCCCTTCTTGTACATATATTGATGTAACAGAATGGCCATATCCTGCTGTGGCCATACCTCTCAGCTGTACAGATTCACCCAGGTTACCCAGAGGCAAGGCTCATATATCTGATCAGTTCCCCTTCACATTGTGGTTTACAAGCAGGTTTCTAGTCACCCATTACTGGGTTTGCAGGCAGGGGTACTATGGGCACACATCAGAATTTCATACTTCACACACTCCATGATGTCCATGCTTCTACAACCCCCACTCTGTTATTCTATCCTCTTCCTAACATTATGCGAGCGATATCTGAGAAGTATCCCTATAGTTGTCCCTTCATCCCAGCGGTATTTAGGGGTGGCCCACAGTTAATGCAGTAGGACATGGTGGGCATGCTACTGGGATTTGTCAACATGGCCTTGCATTTGTGTTCTGTTGACTGTGTTATGTTGTTAGTTGCGACCCCATGGGTACCATACATTGGCACTACAAGTGAGGCACAAGCCTTTGACAGAGGACTGTAGACCATTTGGTAGTGATGCAGGCCATCTGTGGCCAGCCAGTACATTCTGTCACTCCTACATTCCCAGGCTGTGAGCCAGTGGATTCCCCGGGGGACAGGGTAAGTGTGCCAGGTGTTAATGGCAATAGTTCCTGTCCATATTAATCCATTATTCTGGATGCAGGCAGGGTGCTGCTTACAGCTAGGGACACACCTGCATGGGACACCTCTTTAGCATGCTGCATTCTGTGAGTATTCCCATACAGAAGTGGGGTCATACTGTACTCATTCCCAACAGCAAGGATATGACCTGTGATAAACCTGTGGCTGATGGTGGGGTGAGCTGAGTGCATGTGTGATATGGAAGCTACTTGCAGCTGATTCACAGATATACCTGGGACATTCCCTTTATGCTGCCTTGTGCAGGGACATAGGCAGTCTCTCATTACTTTATAACTGTGTCTTTTGTGGTCTGCCAATGATTGGCCAGATTACATCAGTATTTCATACTACGTAGACAACTAATGTACTGCTCTCCTGTATGTACAATTCCAAAGCTGTGTGCAGTTGACTATTACATTTTATGTACTCTGTCTTGGGTACTTCCACCTGTGTACTGTGTGTATGTATGGGCCCACATTCATGGCATATCCATCTTTCAGATGGTGACAGATATTGACATCTGGACTGTGAGTATGGATGACTGCTGACATGGATATTGTTGAGAAGCATTGTGGTTGGCACTGCAGTTGTCGAAACATGGCCCTGTCATCCACAGTAATGCCCATAGGTCATCGCGACACAACCCTCCATGCCTACATGCTGACCACTTCCAGAAAATATTGAACACGCAACAACCTAACACATGGACCCCTGCATATTGTACACATGCAACAATCTATCCTGTTGATTGGGCCAACTCGGTTAATCTGTGCTCCACTGTTATTACACCTCACACTTGCATGTTACTGCATTTCTACATAGGATTTGGGGGGGCCACACCTGATGACTTTAAACATTTGCTATGACTGTACTGGTATTTCAGGTACTCTGCTGGATTCCATTTCATTTTGTATTCTGACCTATCATGCAGACTGGAGGCATATCAGTAGAGTAGAGATCTTAGGTTTTATTGACCTACATTTCAGTTTCAGACTTCTTACCCTTCAAAACTAACATACAACTGCCAGAACTGTTGTAGTCTGCCTGTGTAGGTCTGGAGGGGGGCTGTTAACCATTGCCAAGAATTGGAAGACTTAATCCAGCCTTTCTTTATGGTCCTCTACACCTGTCCTGCTGGCTGAGGCTGGTGGTGGGTATGTGAGCCTCACTGACATGCATGTGTGTGTCCTATGAACACACATTTGGGCCATCATATGTACTGCAGTGGGATTTTTCACCTTGTCTAGTACTGCCTAGTATCTTGACAACAGTATTTGTTATGGATTTCATGCTGCCCATATTGGTGTTCACTATCTGCTGCCATGCCATTCAGCCACCCGATTCCCTTGCATGCTCATGTCCATACCATAGATGCAACTATCAGAACATCCTATCATTGCTGAATTGAGTAGTAAGAGTGACTTACCTTGCAGCTGTGCCAGTATTGAGGATGGTGCTAGAGGGCTGACTATGTCAGATGCACATAGTACACTCCCTGTACATGGTAAAACACAGGTAGTGTCATGTTTGGCATCCCTTTTACTGTATGTACGAGTCAGAGAGAGTTGTCATTTTCTGGGTCCCTACCATGTCAGTGTATGTGCTATGCATTGCCTCTTTGCTAAGGCTTGGGCATACTGGGCATGCCTCCTTCTGCCTACATGGGCAGGCTCAGGTAGTTCCTCCTCTTCTGAGTCCCTGTGTGCCTGTGATGGCCATGGCAATGGTGGGGAGCTGTGTGGCCTTGCCCCGTGCTGTCCCTGCTACAGCTGTTTCCACGGGAATCATATTGTGTAGCATGGCACATACTATGAACATTTGTGTACATGTAGCTGGAGAGTACTGCAAGGCTCCATCGGATATGTCCAGGCAGCAGAACTGTGACTTGAGCATCCCAAATTCACAGTCTATTATGATTCTGGTTTGTGCGTGTGCCTCATTATACAGTTCTTGTTTAGGTGTGTGTGCATTTCTTAGGGGTGTCATCAGCCACGGCTCCAGTGCATAGCCAGCATCCCCCACTAGGTGGCCATAAAGGATGTCCCCACTGGCAAATGACTGGTACAGCTATGTCATATGCCAGATGTGGGAGTTGTGATAGCTTCCAGGTCTGCCAGCACACACATTCAAGATAATGCCCTGGGCATCGCGCACAACCTGGCAGTTGATTGAGGGGAAGCCCTGGTGGTTTATGTAGACCCTACCCCACTCACCGGGTGGTGCTTTGATGTGTATGTGCATGCAGTCTATAGCACCCACTACCTCAGGTTATTCTGCTATTTGGTAGAAGAGATGCATATTGCTGGTCAATACCTCAAGGGTGTTGAGGAAATGTATGTGCTCACTGGCATGTGCTGACATGACAGGAACAGGTGGAGTACCCTGGATGCTGATGCCTGTGAGATCCCCATGATAGCCCCAGTTGCCCTACACATACCTTGATATCCACTGGGATGGGTTCCCTCTGTTGGTTCTGTGTGTGAGGCGTGGCCGGCACAGCTCAACAATTTGCTGTAGAATGTCCCTGTCCACCCTATAGCTCTCCACTATCTCTAGCTCATGTAGCCCCTGGTAGGTTAACCTGGTTCTGTACAATCTTCTCCTTCTCCTCACTGTGGGTTGGTCATCAGCATTCTCATCCTCACCACCCTCAGCCTCTTCCACATATTGATGTATGAGAGTGGCAGCAACCCGTAACATTTTGTTAGTTTTGTCAGGTAAAATTTCCCCATCTGTGTACACCGGTGGTGTAGAGTTTGTGGGAAAAAAACAGACTGAAAGATGTTTGCATAGTTAATAGTAGTGTGCAAGGTTGTTCCATGTGTAATTGGCTGAGTGTGATACATTTCACCTGCCAGCTATACTAGTTCTCTTTGATTGCCTTCCTACTGCTGTTTTCCCTTCCCATTGACTTCCTGCTTAAGCCCCGAGGCACGCCGTGCATACCCAGTGCTCAGATGTGAACAGAGCTGCTGTTTCCTTTTTTTTGTTTTTAAACCCGGTTTGTGGCATGCATATCCGTTTAGGCAATGTAAACACTCCTAGGCAGCTTCAGACACACCCCCTTCCTAAGCTATGCTTAGCTAAGGAAAAACACGCGACAGAGATCTCCAATAAGCTTACAGCATGCATGACACTCCCCCTTATGAGGTCATCCACCTCTTAGACTTATACAATGGTGTTCTGCACCTATACAGTTGGGTGCAAGCTAACACTGAGAGGGAATTTGTGATTCAGTATCAATCCCCTCATTTGCATAAAACAGAATGCTAATTCATAGTTACCACACTCACACTCAGCCTTTCCCTCTAGCAGCCACTATTCCCTGGTATTGTTGTCTTATGCATGCCATTGACTATTATGACAAATTGCTGATTTGGGTTTAAAAGCTTATTCCCAACTTTTTTTATTATTTTCAGGCCGATACCATTTGTGCACCACTGCCCTATGCTTAAACGGCCGAGATCGGACAAAAAAATAAATAAAGTAGTTTTTTATAATTTTGCAACTACTTCTCATGCCAATGGCCATATATTTGGCCATTGGCATGCCTATTAAATTGAATACATGCTTTTTTTAGAGCTATCATGCCTCTGTTTTGTAATTTGCAGAAATTTATTTCGTTAGTAACCGAATACATTTCTGCAGGTTACACTATTCCTGCACAGACACCTGCCTGCTTCCTGGATTGCTAATTCACCTCATTTGCATGGTTTTCACCAGAAAATAAGGTAATTAACATATAGCAGTGGTGTCCATGTGGAAATAGTGTAGGTGCGCTCATGCACGTCTCGGGGGCTTGTTCCTGGATTGCTCAGCAGCCATATTGCGTGCAGCAGCTCTTACATTACTCAGGCACTTCTTGCATCCAGCCATTTGTCTGGCATTTAGTGCAGAGGACTAAAGCTCTAATTTGTTAATGAGCTCCTTACTGTGTCAGGGGTGCAAGGTTGAATCTATTTGCCTTCATCTGTTAAATTAAGAAAGTTATTTAACTAGACAGTGCTTTGGAGTGATTGAGAATTTGGGCTAGGCTCCTTAGTTGTCTCCTTAATTTCATGCCTAGTAACTATGAATCTATTGTCATTGTTTGCCAGTCATCTTCTTTTGTATGGCTGATCTAGTTCTGGAAATATTTTAGCAATATCACTAGGGCATCATTTTTAATGCAATATATGCAACTTATTCTTCAAGGTCAGCAGGCACTGCATTTGCAGGTGAAGCAGTAAAATGGAAAGGTGTTTTCCAGCGGCAACCTCTGCATTAGTAATAGTTCTCTTTAATGTATAATTATTCAGATGACTTTCATGTCTGCATATATTGTGCATATTGACTTAGCATATCTTATCAGGTGGTTAATATTGCTTACACTTTCATAAATACTCATCTAGTCAAACTGAGTTACATCCTCTTAAATCTTATCGCATAACATGAGTGATCTTTATGCAGTTTCATGCAGTTCATCCAAGGCTACCAATAAAATACATGCAGTTTGTTTCTTCATTTTAATAAGGGGTGTACACCATCAAAAAAGTAGCTATAACTGCTTGTGGGGGTGCTCTCTGTGGATGAAAGTATCTTATGCTGTTATCATTTATATATTTTAAATAGTCTTTAATCTGGCTTTGCAGGGCTAGTTTGTGTGTGTGTGTGTGTGTGTGTGTGTGTGTGTGTGTGTGTGTGTGTGTGTGTGTGTGTGTGTGTGTATGAATTAAGAAGGAATACTTTGATTATTGTGTGCTTTTGTGAAAGACATTTGAAATATGTGACTTTGGTTATTATTGTTAATTTTTTGACACAGACATCTGAGAGGGTTGTGGTCACAATATAGCTATAATTGCTGGGTTGGGGGGATGTATGTAAGTAAAAATGACTGATCCTGCTGAACTGCTAAAGTTAATGTCATTAGTCTGTTTTTGCAGGACTAGTGTGCATTTGTGTAGATCAAATCAGAATACTTTACTCTGGTCATTTTTATCACAATCAGGCATATGATAGTACACATCCAATAAAGTGGCCATAATTGTTGACCACAGATATTGCTGGATTATAATGACAGCAGGTTGGGTGGCCTTTTATGATTGAAATATTCTGAAATGGGTACATTAGTCATTGTTTGCTCTTGCATTTTGTTTCACTGCTTACTGGAAAACAATGTTAAAAAAAATACTAGTTTAAAATGCAGTCTAAAAGATGTTGCCGTACTAAACAAGAAATAATCACAAAGGTGAATCAAAGATCACATGTATTTATGCATGGTCCTATAAATATATGCAGAGGTCCCACAGTTTAAAAACAGCCCAGTGTCCAAGGTACACTTAATCTGCCACTGGCACAGATGTAAGTTTCAATGCATTTTTAATTAATGTGATTTCAAGGGAAAACAAGTTTAATTTTTTCTCATGCTAAGTCTGTTTTCAGTGTGCAGTTGTTTTGTTTAGCAAATGGCCCTCAATATTTGTACTATACCATTTAAAATAAAGTTTTAAAATAAATCCACATTTCTGTAATCCATGTAAAGATAAAGAAAAAAAATAGTATGCACACTGACATGACATGTTTGAACAGTGTGTATGGTAGTTGGGGAGAGAGCCAAGTAACTGGGCATTGCAATGTCTGGGAGGGGGTAGCCTTGTTACATTACCTTCCCTAGGGCCCCATGTGACCATGATCCTGCTCTGATCCTACCAGTGTCATAAAGCATTTGTCATTATCCTCAGCTACATAATCACTTATAGTAAATTACCCCCATTAACACTTAAATATAAAATAAACATTTCATATGAAGCATGTACAGAATCCAGACACAAACTTAAACAAACAAAAGAACTTAAATAAAAAAAAATTAAACAAGCAGAAATGAAATACTGTCAGCCAATCAGATAAAAAAAATAAAACAACATTACCACCAAAGTAGACCTAAACTAACAAAATATACCAAATACCTGTAAATGATTTAAAACATAGACTACAAAAGTAAGAGGTACTAACTTAGACCTCACTAGATTACACTAAGAATGCAACAAAGCTACTTGAAACACAAAAAGCATGATATATTACTTCAGGAATGCAGTAAAAATCAGTCACAAGGCAGCCAGGCCTTATAAAGCCATGCAGCCTTTGTAAAGTACTGATCAGCATTACAGCTTACACAGTTGTCACATTCCATTGAAATAAGTAAGAAACAGCCATCTAAATTTAAAATAATGGGAACCAGTTATCCATAAATAAATAAATATCTACATACATACATACATACATACATACATACATACATACATATGTACATACATACATACATACATACATAAATGTGGGGTCTGATTTATGTGAAGCATGAAATAACTTTTCCTGTAGGATTAAGGGAGTCAGTGATTTGTGACTTTACCATATAGACATTATGAATCTTGTTCCTTAAATCTTCACTAGATGTTTCCTGCATCACACTTCTCTGTATGTATGTTACAGGGAGATGTGCAACATGTTTAACAAATACTCTTTATAGAAGAATAGTAGATTTTGATTACTTAAATAATTCAGCTCCATGCCCACCTAAGATAATTTAAGTCACTGTTTTTTTCATGACCATCTATGTCAGAAATCTGTCATTGCAGTAAATTCTGTGACTAAGGCACTATTCAGATTGATCCCAGTACATTGTTCAGTAACAGCATCTCTTACTTGTAAACACATACCATCTTAATACAACTCATTTGTGAATTTAATTTACTTTACTTTACTTTACTTTATTTCCTATATTACAGTAAAGTAACTTTCCTTTTTATAACTGGTATCATCATGAAATAATATTCACATTATCAGTTCCCAGATTTGTACAATCACCTGATTTTCTTCACAGATTTTGTGCCATTTATTTTTTTTTAAATAAATAAATAAGTCAATAACCATAATAACTAACTAAAAATAAAACTGACCACTCCTCACCTTATTGTGATTTTGCTTTTTTATTTTTACCTTCTCCTGGTTTTATCTTATAACTTTTGAGCTTTAATTTATAAATCATGAGACCAATCATGAATCAAAACCAACAAACAGCCAGTAAAAAAGCAGGCTCCACGACTTCCAAATCCAAATTTATTGTGCTGTG
Organism: Protopterus annectens; assembly: GCF_019279795.1. Lineage (NCBI taxonomy): Eukaryota > Metazoa > Chordata > Ceratodontiformes > Protopteridae > Protopterus > Protopterus annectens. The sequence continues at coordinate 1,471,609,554 of NC_056743.1, forward strand.
CAGTCCATTCGACTCAGCACAGCCAGAAACATATAAAATAGATAAAAGCAGCCAAAGTACACCACACAAGAACTAGTAGTTGCAATAAAATCCACACAATACAAAAATTCCAAGTTAAGCGCTTTCACCTAACAAACTGTCAGGCTTCTTCAGAACCAATCATCCCTTTCAATTGCATCTCATTAAAATGAGAGCTCCTCATTTTGAGGTTTAAAAATTCCATGTTCCACACAGTTCCACACTAAAAGTGTATGGCACAAATTCATTGTTAAGAATTTTTAAATAAGTATCCATGGTAAATAGTACTATCGCATTAATTTATCAACAGAGTTTATATTCAGTATGAATTACTAACTGTTGGCAAGTGCTCCAAATGTACCCCTAGATTCAACAAATTCCATGCAAGAATAAGACTATTCTTGCACGGAATGGTTCGCATCCATTTAGCACAACAGTGCGCCTTGAATATTCATGATGGCGCGCTGCTGTACTTCCTATATGGACATGACCCATGAACGAGTGCAGGGGGCATGTCCAAGTAGTGCACGGACACTGAACATGCTCCCTACACTCAGAAAGTGCATTATGGCACTTTCTAAGCCGAACTGGCATAATATTAGAGATTTACTCTAATGCCAGTATTTTAGGGTCCATGGACACTGAAATAAAGTAAATGCTCATTTCAGTGTCCACAGACAATGAAATCAGCATTGGCAAAGGGAAAGCAATGCAGGGTGTGTGTGACAAGTTCTGTGACACACCTCCTGCATTATCAAAGTGTCGTATGACACCTCTGCAGCCTGCTAAAGCAGGTACATACCTCCCAACTGTACAAATTTACGGAGAATGCCCAGAGTTTTGCCTTATATTATCGGTCCATTTTTTATAAAATTGTGGCTTTCTGGCAAATTAGTGGCCAATCAATAAAGATCAAAGTTAGAAAATAATGGAAGACATTTGAGTTTTAGACTTCATACTCCTCAGAAAATCCATGCTAATGCAAAACCTGTTATTCTATCAATTTCTAGGTTTGTAAGAGCAATATTTAAAAATTGTCCCTATTTGTACCACTGTTGTTGTGTCTTTGTGCAGATTTCTTACTCTAAGAGGTTGAGAAGTATGGCAGGAAATGTGTGCAAATACACAAATAATGAGGGATCCCAACATACAATTGCTCACTAAACTTAAAGGTTGATAGGAAACAGGTGATGCATTAGCATGAATTACTTAAGGATAGAAGTCTGAAGTCAAATGCATGCCAATTTTTAATGATTGCAGTCCTCAATGTGTAGTCAAAACACCACAAGACCCGTGTATATAACATATTTTTTTTTCTAGGCTAAGGAATGGTTAAGCGTAGCTAAGCGGGTGTGTGCGTTGTGGTCCTCCACTTACCATAGCTTAACTATCCCATAGGAGATAAATGCAAATGTAGCAGTGAAGTTTCCAAGCTGTGGTAGTGTAGTGGTTAGAATCCTAGCTTTACATGCAGGTTTTCATAGTGTGAGTCCCAAGGTAGGCATCTTATTTTTGTATGGGAAAGTAGTGTTAAAATTATTTTTGTAAACTTAAATTATGTAGCAATTGTTTTCTTGTCAACTAGGGTAGTGTAACAGGTTCATAAGTGAGGTGTCAGTCTATTAAAGATGTGAACCCCCCATATAAACACAATTGCCCCATACAGTATAGTCACACAACAATATAATGTAATGAAAGCACATAAGGGGATGTCATGGAAGGTAAACATAAAATTATAATATGTCAGTAATGATGAATCAATCCCACAATCCTGATACTCTGTAAAATGAAATCTGAGCAGTGCTAAGTAATTGTCAGCTATTCTAAGCTCATGTAAGCATTGCTTCAATGTCAGTGCTAAGCAAGAAGTAGCACAGCTAAGCAGATTTGTGCATTGGCAAGCAGTGCTCAACATGTAACCCTTTAAGCACTGCCAACCTTAGGTAAGCGGGTTTGCGCGTCACCTAGCTTCTTAGCTCAGCATATTCAAAATGGTCCAAAGATGGAAAAGGGTGGGAATTTGGCCCTATATAAACACTGCAGGCAGAAATACAGCCATAACCAGTTGTAGCAAGCATGATGATGATGCAAGCATTATGGCTGGCAATGGTGAAGGATTGTGCTTTAGGGTGCAGCGCTGGGGCATTCAGGAATCCAGGGTCATGGTTGGACTCCTAGTTAAAAACCATGAAGAGAGACTGCTGCAGGGCCAGTACTAGGGCTCCCAATATAAAGTGGAGCTTGGGGCCATCTTGCACTTGATCTCACCAGTGCTACTGGCATCCCTCAAATTGGTGAGCAGGTCCACCACAATTTCGCTGACCTCAAGCATAGGAAGGGGGATCTCTTGGACCAGTGGATCCAAGATGCATGGGCACAGAATGTCCCAGCATGGTGTAAGTATCAGTATCAATTAGTTTTTACCAAAGTGTAGCCTGTGTATGTGATTGATAGGTATGCATAAATGTATCTTTATCTCCTGTACAGCTGCAGATGAGAGGGCTGCGAACATGGACGCCCATGCCAGCAAATTGCTAAGGCTGTGCCGGGAGGCTGGTGAGTACAAATCTAGCTTACAGTATTCAGGGCAAATAAATTGAAAGGAGTATAATGTCAACTACCAGTAGGCTAAAATGTGTACTGTGTGTAATGAATAAACAACGTTAGCAGAGTAATAGTGATGAACAGGATATCTATCAATAAAAGTGTCAATACCCTGCAATAAAACTAAAAACCTCAGACTGTTGTGCTTATTTTGGTATGTGGTGGTATGAATCTAAATGTGTACAGGTTCTGCACAGCAACTATGGCTCTGGATGCATGAATTAATTGAGGCTTATCTGACAAAGATTGTGGATCTGTAAAACAGGAGATCAGCTATATGAAATGTTCCATGCACCAAGACCAGATCCCTGAAAAGTGATGCCTAAAGTAGTATACTGTATCTCCTACAGCAGTGCTTTCTGTTAACCATTGCTTTCCAGATTGTAATATGTCAGAATTTTAATACACAGTACAATAACTATCTGCCATGCATGAATGTCAGAATTACAAGGTCAGAGTGTGCAAACAAGAGAGTATTAGTTAGAAAACAGTCAGACAACAAACAGTAGTTTCTCGATAGTTCATTGTGATGCAACACAACTTGTTGTACCTTTTTGCACAAACAGGCACGGTTCGAATCCCTGGAGTGCTAATAAACTGTATGCATAACTTCACCCAAGAATTATGTGAATATGTGTAGAAAAATTCAGGTAGTGTTAACAGAAATTTCCTCCACAGGTCTGCCAGATAAGGAAATGTATCTATTAGCTGTAAGAAGTTTGTACTAATACACCGTGTACAACACTTTCACTGTCCAACCCCAGGACTGCAAATGAGAGCAAGATATGTACATACTCCTAGCAGTGTCTTCCGATAAATGCCCTGCAAGTGTCACGCTGTCATGGCCAGTGATCACCGCTGCCAATACCCAGGGTGACAGATAGAAATCCAGGCCGAGTATGGCAGTAGCACACACACACACAGCATGAGTGCCGGGACCCCTGTCAGTGTCACATATGTAATCTTAAATTATGTGTAGAAATAGTCAGGTAGTGTTAAGAGATATTTTCTCCATAGGTCTACCAGGTAAGGAAATGTATGTAATGAGTAGTGAGCAGTACAACTGTGAACAATCAAAGCCTATACAGTTGTTAATTGACATCTCTCTCTCTCTCCCCCACCCTATCTACACCAATAATTTATACACATAATTAACGGGTATGTTTTTCTCAAAAACTACTGTTGGGACATGTGTCCTATTATTCTACAAATATTGAATCATTTCATTATTAATGTTCCCTGCTCAAATACTATCATTGATAGCCTGTTGCTATCAATGTAACTTGCATGCCATTATAATGCCTATTGTGGTTCCATATATGCATATGTTCTGTTTGCTATGCAGCTGTTTCAAATCTGTTTTATGGGGTTAATTGGAACACCCACGCATGCTGTTATAACTAATCTTGAAATGTGTTCATGACTAACCAACATATTCTGTAAAACCTCAACACCATAGCACATCTGGGAAGGCTGATCTCAGTGGATCCACCTGTCCTGCCTCATCTGAATGTGGCACCTGGCCCAGCATATCTGGGACCCAACCTGGGACCTCCTCATCTGCTGATCATGCACCACCTTCAGTGGAACTGCCACAGGGGATGGGGCCCATCCCCACCCCTAGGAGCGGACGTAGACAGGAAACTGTCACCTGTAGCCAGGTTCAGGGTTTCATGCGTAGCACCATTGAAAAGGATTTCACTGGACAGCTGTGCCAGTTTGAGGGCCACCTGGTGCAACTTGAGGGTCAGCCTGACGCTCCTGTCCAACCCCCAGCACAGCCACCTTCTCGGCCATGAAGATGCAGTGGTGACTGCCCATGGGTGGGGACCTCAGTCCCCTGTATCTATTTGGGGGCTCGTGGGCATCTGATTCCCAACCACCCTCTTCGTCCAAAGTGTTTACCCCCACATGTGTTATATGCTGCCCCTGTCTGCCATCCTGTCTTGTCTTTCTTCCTACCCAACTTACCTCCCCAAATATACCTACTATACTTTCCCAACATCCCACTTTCACCTTAAAAATAAAAGGACATCTGTTCCCAAAAAAAAAATTACGCCGCATACATAGCTGTCCATTTCACACACTTGTCCACTGGACACATGTAATCTGGTCTAATTGGTTTAACAACACATTACTGTTGTCCTCACCCCTCTCTCAGGGGTTTGAATGTCCAAATTCACCTCCAAATTCAGTACAAATGCACAGCTGTTGCTGTATTAGAAATAGACAGCTATGATGGACCTTCCCTACACCCATCCTGTACATCCCTAGCTATCTTTCATATTGTTTTTCCCTCTGCCTGCCCCCTTTTTCACCACTTTCCTATCACCCCCTTTTCTTTTCTTTTAAAGAAATTAGTGCGGGTGTAAGCAGGAGTAAGCTTGTTTGCGAGATGCTCAGTGAAGCCAAAACAGAGTAAGCACTTGTATTTTTAACAGTATGTAAGCATTGCTTAGCATCATGCAAACCCATGCAAACCTGCTTACAACTGCTTAAAACTGCTTTAATCAGCCACTTTTCTGCCGGCAATAAAATCATCAGCCTTCCAAATCTTAAACCCAGGGCCCTGTACACCATAGTCAGAGCAATGTACCACTACACCATCTGAGCTGTATGGATTCCTGTTGCTTTTTCATACATATCATTCAGTAGAATAATTTAACAGTAGGGAAAAGATTCTGTAGATTCAGTCAGGTTTTGTATATCTTTATGGAGATACATATATACTGAAAGATATATACATAATGTATCTACAGATATACATATAAAATATATACATATGAAATATGTACATATGCACACATTTTATATATATATATATATATATATATACACACACACAAAACTATATATATGTACATATATATATATATATATATATATATATATATAGAGAGAGAGAGAGAGAGAGAGAGTCATACCCCTCAACCTATTAGTGCTAGAAATCTGGCCAAAGGCTATCTAAATGGGGAACAATAGGCCAAAACTAGGGACATATTTTAAATGTTGCTCTTATAAATGTAGAATGTTGCCAGAGTGACAAGGTTTGTTTCAGCATACATGTTCTGAAGGATGTGAGTTCAGAAACTGAACTGTATGTCATCATTTACTGTCAGAAATCCTCAGATCATCACAGTGAATTACCAGGAATATAAAAGTAATGAATTTGCAGAACAGACCATAAATATGAGCAATAAACCTGGACATACTGTACAATCCAGACAATTGAGAGGTAGGCTCAGAACCCCTTAGTGCAACAAAAGTAGACCAAGCCTGACAAAGTGGGGGGAGAAAGCCATGAAAATAGGGATATATCTGAAATACTGGAGTAGATAAGCTGACACAATCACTGCAGGAACACAGTCATGTCTGTCCTAACATATATTGACTGAAATACCACAAGTCCAACACTCAGTTACTTCTCACTAGTTAGTGACTGAAATCCTTACATCATCCCAATGATGTGTCAGAAATACACAGCACTTATGGAGGCCAGGCAACAGTACATCCTACAAATATCTGGACATAGCATCACATTAGGGAAACTACACTCAGCTGCTAAGCATGTCACCAAGCATTGTCCAAACTACAGTCAGACTGACGCAACACTAACCCAAATCCACTAGGGTGAATTACACATGCATTGGCAAATATATCAGGCACTACAGGGATGTAACAGCACTGAAAAACAGACACTAGTGTGAAAGTGCATACCCACAACCAATTCCACCACAGTCACAGTGACATACCAGTAAGCCAAAGGAGCAGCACAGTATAAGGACTGTGTGAACAAAAACATCTCAACATGTTTGCCACTCACACACTACCCCTACATATGTTGGCCCAATTCACAGTGTAGTATGATGCCTGACTGTAGTATGGGACATGTCTCAGTCTACCCCTAGTAACATATACAGCTGATAGACCACCAGAAACAGGAGCTGCATGCACAGGCAGATAGAACAGGAGCCATAACACATACATCCACCTCCTACACAGGCCAAATAACATTGACACACCACACTGTCACACAATCCTGACAGTCAATCAACAATTGCCAGAAATACACAGACCTCTCAACTGTACAGAGCCCCACAGAATGTCTAGGCTTTCCACTCATATATAAGGCCTCTTCCACATAACATGTCTGGCAGTCTGATACATCATTGGGATGATCTCAGGAATGTAGGCACTAAATAATCATACACCATACCTATCAACCTCTTACTGCATGACATCTGGACAAAGCCTGATATAATTGTGGGACAGAGGCCCAAAAACACTGGCATATTTGAAATATTGCTGTTATAAACTGAGAAAGTTGCTGGTGTAACAGGGTTAGTTGCAACATATCTTTTCTGAGGGATATGAGGTCAGAAACACAAATGGATGTTAGCAGTTACTGACTGCAACCCCCAGAGTATGCTACTGATTTTCCAAAGACAAAAATATGCCTGAGGAACCCACCAAACATAGGAGTCCAAACTCTGGCCATTCTGCAGATAGCCCTACAGATGAGAGTTATGTCAAACATATAACACTGTCAGAGGTAAAATCACGCAGAAACTCCATGTCCACACAAACCCTGTTAGACTAGCATTAATAATCCAAATGTATAATAGCAATACTTATATTATGTTCCTATATCTGGAACATTCTTCCTCATTTTGCTGGCCTGTCTCCACAGTTTTGGGTGTAATAGGTATTGCCAAATACCCTCTCTGATGCTGTTGTTCACACACCTCCATGAAGCTCTCCTCACTGGCAAGGGAAAGGGCCAATGCCCACATGAAGTACTCAAGTATAGGAGTGTGTTACCATGCCATTGGCTATATGAATAACAAAACAGCTGTTCTGCTTGCAATTAGCAAGTGGGGGACACCAATTGATGCACAGGCCATCAGCTGCTCATGAGTATTACCTACAAAAGCCAGGCTGCTGCCTATGCAAAACAGATGTACACCCTATATCCTTGAGAGAGAGAGAGAGAGAAACAGTGAAAAGAAAAAAAGCAAGCAGGATATAACCACCTACACTTGACAAAAATAAAACAAGTATGTCAAACAAGTAACCATGCAATGGACTGCAGTATGGGGGTATGTAAGAATGGGAAATAGGAGATTTAACATATATGCCTCAACAAGACTTGCTGTACTGATATATTGCTGATCAGAACCTATGGCCATAGCATCTGGGTCTGTTTGCAGTGACATAGATCATAGGTCAGGCCCCTGAGTCACCTCAGGAAAGGATGGCTCACATATGACTACTACTGGAGTGTGTATTGAATAATAGTGACTGTGACAATGCTAGGCCAGCTGCTGGGATACCATACATACCATATATTATTTGTGAATACAACTATGAAATACTTGTTTGTCTCAGAAATGTGAGACCTATACATGGTATTTGCATAGTAAAGTACTGTTGCAGATGTGTGTGTTGAACTGCATGTGATATACTGAGCTCATACCATTAAATTGTCCAGTGTTATGCACACTGACCATTATGTGTGCCTCATATTTGTAGTCATGTACTCATAGAGTTGTGTTATGTCTGGAAAATCATTGGAAAATCTGTGAAGACTGACATTACAACATCTCCTTCTTTTTCTTCTGGCTGTTCCCATTAGGGGTCACCACAGTGGAGCATCTGTTACCATATCTGCCTGTCCTCTGCATCTTGCTCTGTCACACCAAACGCCTGCATGTCCTCTCTCACTGCATCCAGAAACCTTATCTGAGGGCTTCTTCTTTTCCTCTTACCTGACAGCTTCACCCTTACCATCCTTTTCACAATATACTCAGCATCCCTCCTGAGTACATGTCCGAACTGATGTAATCTTGCCTCTCTGGCTTTGTCACAAAACCATCCAACATGGGCTGACCCTCTCATATACACATTGCTAATCCTGTCCACCCTCATCACACCCAGTGCAAATCCTAACATCTGTAACTCTGCCACTTCCAGCTCTGACTCCTACCTTTTTGTCAATGCCACTGTCTCCAACCCATGTAACATAGTTGGTCTCACTACCCTCTTGTAGACTTTCCCTTTCACTTTTACTGGTACTCGTCTGTCACAAATCACTCCTGACACTCCTCTCAACCCTCTCCATACTGCCTGTACTCTCTTCTTCACCTGTCCTCCACAGTCATCATTACTCTGAAATGTTGATCTCAATCATTTAAACTCATCAACCTTTACCAACTCTACTCATGCATCATCAACATTCCGCCATCCTCCCTCTTATTCACACGCAGATATTCTGTCTTAGTGCTGCTGACCTTCATTCCTCTCCTCTCTAGAGCATATCTCCACCTCTCCAGGGTTTCCTAAATCTGTTCCCTACTCTCAATACAGACCACAATGTCATCTGCAAACACCATAGTCAATGAGGACCCCTGTATGATCTTGTCTGTCAACCTGTCCATCACCATTGCAAATAAGAAAGTGCTCACAGCTGATCCCTGATGTCATCCCACCTTCACCTTAAACACATCTGTCACTCCCTCCACAGACCTCATCACTGTCACACCACCCTTGTAAATATCATGTACCACTCTTATATATATATATATATATATATATATATATATATATATATATATATTTCTGCCACCCATGACTTCCTCATACAATACCACAACTCTTGTCTAAGCACCCTGTCATATGCTTTCTCTAAGTCCAGAAAGACACAAAGCAACTCCTGACCTTCTCTGTACGTCTCCATCAACACTCTCAGAGCAAACATCACATCTGTAGTGCTCTTTCCTGGCATGAAAACATGCTGCTGACCACTACTCATCACTTCCCTGCTTAACCTAGCTTCCACTACTCTTTCCCATAACTTCATGCTGTGACTGATCGGTGTTATCCCTCTGTAGTTACTACAGCTCTGCACATCAACCTTATTCTTAAAATGGTACCCAAACCAAACACTTTCTCTCTACTCCTCATGCAACCTCTCACTTTCCAAGATATCATTAAACAATCTGGTTAAAAACACCACTGACATCTCCCCTAAACACCTCCATGCTTCCATGGGTATGCCATGTGGACCAACAGGATTTCCAGTATTTATCCACTTCATAGTTATCCTCACCTCCTCCTTGGTAAGCCATTGCATTTCCTGATTCACCATACCCTCATGCATCACACAACATTCATAGCATATGCACTAACAACATTCATTACACCATCAATTTCCAGCTTTGTTTCTCTCATGCTCTTTATTCATCAGCCTCTCAAAGTACTCTGTCTATCTGCTCAACACACTCTCCTCACTTTAAGTACGTTTTCCTCATTATCCTTTATCACCCTTACCTGCTGCACATCCTTCCTAGCTCAGTCCCTCTGTCTAGCCAATCGGTACAGGTCCTTTCATCCCTCCTTAGTGTCCAACCTGTCATACAAGTCTTCATATGCCTCATCCTTAGCCTTTGCCACCTCACTCTTTGCCATGCACCTTATCTCCTTATACTCCTGTCTACTTTCCTCATCTGTCTGACAATCCCATTCCTTCTTCCACAACCTCTTTCTCTGTATACTGCCCTGTACTTCCTCAGTCTACCACCAGGTCTCCTTGTACTCCTTCCTCCATCCACATATCACACCAAGCACATTACTCACCCAGATATTTGTTAAATCTTCACTGCCACCCAGTGCCTGCCTTAAGTCTTCTCTGAACTCCACCTCACAATCACCCTTTTCCAGTTCACACCATTTGATCCTTGGTGCTGCCCTCACACTCCTCCTCTTTTTGATCACCAACGTCATCTTACAGACCAATATTCTATTTTCCCCTGTCACCACTTTACAGTCTCCAATCAACTTCAAATTGGCCTTCTTACATTGGATATATTCCACCTGTGTGCATCTTTCTACACTCTTGTATGTCACCCTATGCTTCTCTGTCTTGTTATAGTACATATTCACCACAGCCATGTCCATCCTTTTTGCAAACTCCACTACCATTTCAACATCTGCATTCGTTTGCTTAACACCATAAATACCCATCACTTCCTCATACCCTCTGTTCCCTTTACCAACATGCCCATTGAAATCTGCTGCAATCACCACTCTCTCACCCTTGGGTACAGTCATCACCATGTCATCCAACAGACTTCGCATTTCTCTTTCTCGTACATCACGCAACCAACTTGCGTAGCATATGAACTAACAACATTCATCATTACACCATCAAATTCCAGCTTCATAAACATCAGTCTATCAGACACTCATTTCTTCCTCCAAAAACACTCTTGGCATACTGTTCATTCAGGATAACCCCTACCCCCTTTCTCCCCCCCATCCACACCATGATAGCACAAGTGTGATCTGCCTCCGATACACCTAGCCATACTCCCCTTCCATCTGGTCTCTTGCACACACAATATATCCACCTTCCCCTGGCCATCACATCAGCTAGCTCTGTCCCTATACCAGTCATACTACCAACATTAAAAGTTCTTACCCTCCATACCACACTCCTAGCCTTTCTCCTCTCTTCCTGCCATATGAGTGTTGGACATCCTCCAGCATATGTCTGCCAATGCCAAGGCTACTGTGCTATTGAATGACTCAAGTGTGTTACAGCAATATTAAGACAGTGTCACTAATTTGTCCCATTGCCCCCTGTGTATGTGTGGTATCCTATGGATGTCCTGCTCTAATGGGTTGAGAGGGATGACAGGGCAGCAAGAGTGTGAATACATTGTACCATACTGACATAGAACAGAAATGTATATCAGGTATTACCTGTGCATATGTCAGTATGCATTTGTGTATCTGGCCGCCTCATAACAACAGACATGGGATGCAAAATGAAAGTTAAATATGCTGTACATGTTGTACACATGTGTAATCTTAGTTACTGTGCATCCAACAAAGTGACATTTCTACAGCTACTGGTTGTTGCATTGCCCTGACACAGCCATGGGTACTACAATAATCATGATTTTCAGTTTGAAATTGGAGAGGTGTCCAACTGTGTTATGACTTTGTGTCCATGCCTACTACAAAAAGCTATATTAACACCTACATAGCTGTATGGACTCAGCAATACCTTACTTGTAAGACCTGTCTCCACCAAAGTAGAGTAATCCCCTTTGCTGGACAGCAGCAATACACAAACCACATACTTGGCCCCTCTGTTGGCTGTACAGGGCTAAGTAGGAGCAGGCACGAACTTGGTATTGTCAGTCTTTGTCTGGACAAGCATATAAGGTCACATGTGGATTACTGTAAGGCTAACTATGAATACAAATTGGCCACATCTACCAAGGCCAATTGCAAAGCCATCTTTACATATGTCTGCAATCTCAGAGGCAACAAACCAACTCACCCTGTAATGGTGGCCAATCAGACCACATACCCACACAACATAGCTACAGCCAACCTGCTGCAGATAGGTTTAGGGCAAACCTCACCTCCCCGGCTCAGCATCACTATAGGTGGATATGCACGGCACCTGAACCCCTCCACTCATCACCAGTGAGCAGATACATATTGCCTACTGAAAGATGACAAACGGAAGTATCCATGGGACCTGATAACATCCATGTCGCATTCTACATAAACTCAGGCATGTGCTTCCAGCTCCATTACACATAGTAGTCACACCAAGCCTCAGCAGCATCCACTCCATCTGCATGGAAGATGGCCAATGTCATCCCTCTGCACAGTCATGAATGAGGAATAGAAGATTATGCAATTACCTGGCCCTCATTGGTGGGAATATGACACATCAGGACCAGAAGTGCAATGCAACCTGATACTGTGCTAATAGATTACAGGGGTATGGTGTGGTTGTGAGTGGTGGCTACTGGTATTCAGTGTAGATGTGCAGTTTCTGTACATACTGTTGCCAAATTTATGAGGACCTGTGATGTGTTTACCTATTCATGTCTTCCAGGTTCAATGTTGCATCAGTGAAGGTCAACTTTCTCAGCTGCTGTGACAAATATAATCATAGAAGCCATACTATAGAACCATGCCATAATGTTTGGCTGGAGCCAGCAACATCTGCGGGAGAGGACCACTCTGTGGGACAACCTTGTCCACAGGATGAATGATGTTGGCCTGCACGCACATACATAAGAGAAGGTCCGGCATCGTGCAACTGACCTCATACACCATGACCGGCAAAGGACTGCTGCCGTGGCCTGGGACCACACAGCCACAGGTGGGGGCCCAACCATCCAGGCCCTACTGACACCCAGTGAGGAGCTTCTCGCCAACCTTGGGGCACCCATCCCAGTACAACACCAGGGTACAGACCCCCACATGCTGGAGGTGGGTGGCACCCAGACAATGGATGAGGAGCGTGCACGTAAGGCCCCATTGGAGATGACAAGACTAGTGTAGTAGACATACTTGTATCGGTAGAGTATCTACCTGCATGTGGCAGGTCAGATTGCAGTTGTGGATGGGGTTTTCTAATGCACAGAAGTACACATCTATGGTGAAGGACAGCAAATTGTGTAGTATTGGAGGTTGTACTGTAAATATGCAGACATGCTTCATCCATCCTGTACCAATGCCACATGTGAGTCTGCTGACAATACCTCTGTCCCACAACTACCTAGGTCCCTCCGGTCTGCATGTGGGACAGCAGCCTGAAGCTTGTGAGTATGGAATTCTTCTGTTGTGATTTGCCAATACCCCAGGCATGTGAAGGGTATGCAATTTACCATGCACACAACTGTCACTCATAGCCATATTGTTTTATGTGAATGTTCACTTGTGGTGGGGTTAACTGCATTGCATCACAGTGGTCACCACAGAGGCCTATCTGAAGAGAATGTAACATTCCTGTAGCATACCTCACAACCTATCAGTGCAAGACTTCTGGACAGAGATCAAGAAAATGGGGTGACAAACAGCCTAAGGTAGAGACATGTGAAACATTCCTCTTATACAGTGGATATAAATGGTATACACACTCCTGTTAAGATGCCAGTTGTTTGTGATATATAGAACTTGAGACCACACTATGTCAGTCCACACCTTTTCAACCTTTAATGTGACCTATATCGTGAACAATTCACTTGTAAAATCAACCAATCTGTTGGGCATCAAATATGGAGTATACAAACCTTACAATAAGCTGGATGCATAGTGTGCACACCTTTTAAATAATATTTTATTGCAGCAGCTTGTGACTTACTGAAAGCATTCAGTCTGCTTGGTACACACCTGCCATCAAGTAAAGGCACTCTGAGTAATACCAAATAACAGTCAGCTGTCAAAGTAGGATATTCATGACATTTGCTCAGTTGCCTGCAACAGCAACAGCCATGGCTTGCAGACAGCTTACAAAGCAGCAAAGGGATCTCATATTTAAACGGTATCAGTCAAGAGTAGGGTAGAACATTACCATAGCATTACAAACCAAAACAGAAATGTGGTGTGTGCAAATTGGTCAGTCGAAATATAGGAAAATCCAGTAAAAAACAAAGAGCGACCAGACCACAACTAATAAAATCAAGCCAAGTTTTATTCCAGGAAATATAAATGGGGAGCACTTTTGCAGTAGATAACTGCTTCCTCAGACTGATGAAGCAGTTATCTACTGCAAAAGCGCTCACCATTTATATTTCCTGGAATAAAACTTGGCTTGATTTTATTAGCTGTGATCTGGTCGCTCTTTGCTTTTTTACTGGATTACCATAGCATTGCATACACCATGGAACACAGTGGAGAAAGTCATCAAAGAGTGGATTGAATATGGGACAGCAGTGCTGTTGAATAGAACCTGACATCCCTCCCAAACTGATGAAAAGACATGTCAAAACCTGGCCAGGGAGGCTGCCAGGAGACATACAGCAACATTGAGGGAGTTGCATGAATCTCTTGCAAGTACTGGTGTTGTGTACTACATGTGAGAACAATCGCCTGTATTCTGCATACGTCTGGCCTATGGGGTAGGGTCAGAAGATGGAAGCATTTCCCTACACCCAAAAACATCCAGGGATGGATACAATTTGCAATACAGCACAGCAAGTCTCCCAAAGGCATGTATGCAAATGTGTTATGGTGCAATGAGACTATGGATCGACCTCACAGCCACAATACCAAAAGTCATGTATGGTGCAAAGGCAACACCTCTCTTCACCTGGAGACCAAATCCCCATGGGGAATCATGCTGGTGGCATTGGCCTGCTGTGGGGATGTTATTCCAAAGCCGGAAATGGGCCTGTAGTCATGGTGGTGGGAACTCTGAACAGTTCTAAATAACATTCATATCTGGCCCAATTCCATCAGGCATCTGCAAGAATGCTGAGGATGTGGGGAGGGGTGTCTGCCTTCAACATGGCAAAGACCCAAAGCATACATTTAAAACTACCTAAGAATGACTCCCCCTGAACACACTCATGGTTATGGATTGGCCCAGTCAGAGCCTAGACCAAACCCGATATAAAAACCCCAGTGTGACATGACAAGATTTACATGAGCTGCCCTTGCAATCTGACAGAGTTGGGGGACCTTTGCAAGGAAGAGTGGCCAAATAATGGCAAGTCAAGATGTGCCATGCCTTCCCAATAAGAGTGAATGCTGTAAGTTACTTATCAGGTACTTCAACAAAGTATCATTTTAAAGGTGTGCACATTTATGCAACCACCATATTGTACATATTTCATTTATTATATTTTACATGTAACACATTTGTTTGTTTATCGATTGGAATGCACAGGTCATATGTCACATGAAAGGTGGGTAATATTTGTGAAAGCATTATTGCGGTCTCATTTTATATATTACAAGAACATGGCATGTTAACAGGGGTGTGTACACTTATCATATCCACTATAAGCTTAAAAGGTTGGTGGTGTGACAGGATTTGTGTGACCATACATTTCCTGCTGGTTTGGAGGTCTGAAACCCAAATGCATGTCATTGATTAGTGATATCACTCCTCAGATCATCCCAGTTATGTATCAGACAAACACAGAGGATATGAGAAACAGAGCAAACATATGAGCCAGATATCTACACATTCTGCAAAGATCTGTACAGTTGTGATGTATGTTCTGTAGTAGTTGCCACTGTGCTATACAGGTGAGCAGCAATGATGTGTACATGGGTGTAGTCTGTGCTCGGGAGAGGCCATCACCTACTAACAGTACTCATGTATCTCATAGCTCTATATTGCTATTTACATGGAGTAAAACTGGCTGCAGTGCATGATGTTGAGGGCCGTGTGTCATGTATGTCATCATTTGGGTAATATGAGGTCTCTGTAACAGATTTGTGCCACCTCACCTGTAAGTGTGTGTGTGTGTGTGTGTGTGTGTGTGTGTGTGTGTGTGTGTGTGTGTGTGTGTGTGTGTGTGTTTGTGCACATGCGTGCACGTGCACATGTGTGCACGTGTGTGTGTGTGTGTGTGTGTGTGTGTGTGTGTGTGCACATGTGTGAGTGTGTGCACCAGCCAACCTTAAAGTGCAGGTATTAATGTATATATGTTGTCTTCCCCTCACAAGTGGTGATGGGGTTCGGAGTCCCTCCCACTTGCAAACTGATGTCAGTGTCTCTGCAGACTCTGACAATGATGATAGGAATAGTGAAGTACAGGTGGGGTTGTCAGTGGCTGAATCTGTGCAATTGTTGGGCATCCCACTGTTATCCACACCATCTCTGCACACAGTCACTCTGCCCACACATGCTGTATCCCCAGCAGCCAAAGATCATGGACAGTTGGCAGGTGGTGGCATGGAACAGGCTAGTGTGGTGACTATGGCAGGTGTGAGTGCAGACACTGGCCATAGCCAGAGTGCAAGCGAGGTCCCACACAGGTGGATGGACAGGGGTGCTCACAACAGGACTGCTGCTTGTCAAGCCGCTGTTGCAAGTGCTACAGCAGGTGTCACCAGATGCACATTTCGGACTGTCATGGATGCACAGGCATGTAATGAATGCAACACCAGACAAATGCTCAGGGTGGTGGATGCAACTCTTCCTGATATGCGTGGCAACATACATGACCTTGTTGAGGCCACACACCAACATACTGAGGTCATGAATACACGGTGGGATGAGACCTTGGCAATCCTCAACTGTGGCATGTCTGTGCTAGAGCATGCAGTGTTAGATGGGTGTCGGCCATGTGGACATAGGTCAGCACCAAAAACAGCTGAGAATCTACAGGGCCGACGGCCATGCACCTTCACACTTCTGTAGTGGCAGTAACAAAAGCACTACCAAAGTGGGGTTGCTGTCCACATCACAATGGAGCAGGCCATGGGCACATGGTCCTAGCCAGTCCTGTCAGGGGACATGGATCCTGCAGACAGCAGTCACCATCAGGAAGCAGTACTGCATCTAGCCTTGTGCATAGTTGTGCCAGTGAGACCCCTGGCAGGACCAGTTCCCATGTCCATGGCTGGAGATGGTGAACCTGACACCCTGCCATGTACAGTCCACAGCTGTCAAACATACCCCTGTGTAGGGCAGACACATGGTGTGACTGTGTGCATACATACACACACACACACACACACACACACACACACACCCATCTGTTTCATAGGCAGGTCACCTCCTGGCACACACAGCACCTCTGCACAGCCCATCTATTGCATACCCCTCCAAACACACACACACACACACACACTTGATGTCAACCGTATTGCCCAGCCTAGGCCTCTGGCAAACCCACACCACTCCCTGTTCATATGATAATACCTGTGCCACATCCCTGTCATCCATACCATCAATGCAGGTACATGTTAATATGGGTCTGATGCGCAGGGTGAATATAGTACAGTGTAGCTATGTAATACCATGTAAGGTGCTGTCTGCTTGCATTTGTTATGGGTACACATACAGGTGCATGTACCTTATTAGCCAGGATGCATTATTGCTGTTAGTACCACTGACTGTCATAGGCAAGTTACAGCTTTATATGTACATGTACCAGGTATGTATGCATGCAGCAGTGTGCAAGGGACACTGTTGTCAGACAGTGTGACCTTGCATACATGCCCCTTGTCACAGATAGGTAGCCTTCAGACATGTTGCCTCAGTGTTGTGTAGTACCACAGACTCATATATACAGAACAGGTTACCGCAGTACTGTCAGCAGACCCCTCTCAAGCGTAGCCATTACATTAACTGCAACAGATTGACCTGTCAACACCTGTTGGCCCTGCCATTTTTTTCCATACACTCAACCCTGATGCAGTTGGTGAGGGCATGCATGACACTATGTATGACAGGTTTGTGGTATGTATTCCTAAGTTCACAGGGTGGAACAGCGAGACAAAATGATATATCCTTTGCATACACACAGTAAGGACTGACACAGGGGATGTGCATACATTAACACAAACACAGTTGGCAATAGATTAGTAACCCTACATATCCACTTTGATGTACTATAGTACTACATACACATGACATGCCCCACATAGAGTATATGCATGGGACATAACCCACTACCTCCTACAACATGCACTGTTGTGAATGCCTCCACGTATGGTGAGATAATCCACCAGAAATAGGATCTGGAATCATGTATTGCTCCTACAAGGCTGGACAAGTGATAAGTTAGCAGATGTTGTAGCAGCATGGTGTGTCAGTCAGGTATAATACCTGATGCTAGCATGTGTGTCAATACATTCACTGTGACCAGTTTGGCAACAATATCACATACATGAGCATTGTTAAGGGACACAGATCACATATAGGTTGCAAACATCTGGCTATTCCATAGACCTCTGTACAGAGGACTGGTATGGCCTGGACAATGGATAACATGCTGCATGTGAGGCAGATGCTGTCACCATGCTCTACAAAGTAATGCCATTGGGAGGTGGTAAACAGGTTTGGATGGCACACACATCAAAATGGTATAAGCCAAGCAGGATATGATCCTCACCCAAACACACACACACAGTTGTCAGTATTCAGATTAGAACCCCTACCTATCTAGTTATTTGTACTATAGTGTTACTGAATTATCGCATGCACTACAGAGGTTATAGGGGTGATGGGTGTCCAATGGTACTTCTAAGGTGAATGACAGCAGCAGATCTTGTGAAGTAGGGTGATGTGAAGTATACTGAGTGGGAACAGTCTCCTAATACTTAGACCTATGGACACACACACACACACACACACACACACACAGGCAGGTGATGTGATATTATAAACCCAGCCTCAGTACTGTTACACAATGGGGCTCACCTTTTATGTTGGCACATGCAACTGTTTACAACTGGTATACCACTGTCCACAGCAGGACATCACTATATGCCATTCAGGGTATCCGTGTGTGTGACTCACTCTGTCTGTGTCCCCCTGTGTGTGTCTCTCTCTCTCTCTCTGTCACTGTCTGTCTCTCACTTCCCCACATCTATGTGTGTGTGTGCTTGACATATGTTATCTGTTGCCCATATATATGTGTGCGTGTATCTCATGCAACAGATGCAGCTATATCACATCTGGGCCACCTACAGCTAGCTGAGGGTAATCCTGTCTGATGTGTGTGTGTGTGTGTGTGCGTGTGTGCGTGTGTGTGTGTGTGTGTGTGTGTGTGTGTGTGTGTGTGTGTGTGTGTGTGTGTGTGTGTGCATATTTGAGGTGTACATAGTTGTCTGTATGCACATGCATATATACACAATACAGTCATATATTCTGATGTGGGTTTCAACATGTCCTGTGATTCTCTAAGTGTAGGAGCATGCCCAGTGTGAGCTGCTATAGTTAAAGTGGGATTCCATTCTAGAGATTGGTGTACTCCAATCCAGGGTTTTGTGTGCTACAGTCATACCTCTCAGGTGTACATAGGACTTTTCTCAGGGTACTTGGTTTGTTTAGCAGAAATTTTCTGACATATCTGTAGTCTGACACTACAATGTATTGTGTCATTACCTAGTGCCAGACATCCTCAGATCATCACAGTGCTTTACCAGAGGAATACTAGTTGGATGATGCATAGAACAATATTATGAGGGCAGTTATATACATTCTTGCCCAACAAGGACATTTGTGAGGTGTGGCTACAGTCAGTATAGTAATGACATGCTGTGTACACATTCTGACCACCTGGTGATATACTGGCTGGGGATCTCCTTCTTGTGTGGTATCTTTCTAACCTGAGATGTCATATCCTTATATGGGCGTACCTCTCACCTGTACATTGTTTGGCAGGTTGTCCAAGTGTTTGGCTAGAGGTTTCATTCTGTCTACGTAAACTTGTGTTTTTATAGCAAGTTAGTTACATATAATTAAAGATTGATGTTACAAAATAATGGCAGACATTACTGTTTCAGACTACATAACCTTCAGACAATTCCCACAACTGCAAACCCCTCACCCTACCAACTTTCTCAGTATGTAAGGCTGATATTTACAACACATGCCTATCATTGCGCCTTTGTTCCACTTTTATTTCTGCCCTTGTCCAGACATCTTGCTGTCAGAGGTCAGGGGTTATGGGTGTGGGGACAGAGTTGCATTATACTGTGCAGACATGTCCATTATATGTAAAAGCAATCATAAGAAAAAGGATTATTGTGAATAAGCACTGGCAAGAGTACCAAAAAGCAGTTATATTCACAAAAGCCTTGGCACCTCAGCTACACATCCTTCAAGATGTCACTAATACGTGTAGTATATCCCACATAGCACTGTGACATCCAGGTATGTCAGTGGCAGAGCAGTGGGTGTCACTGACATGCATAACAGTTGGCACTGCAGTTATCTGTACATGACCGTGTCAAAGATAGCACTGTACCTAGGGCACTACACGACAACTGCCAGGAGAACGGGCTGGCCAGATCTGGACAGTATTAACCACACATAACACATAGCTCATTGATCCCTGCATATTGTGGACAGGCAAAATGTTCTCATGTGTATTGCTACAGCCCTGCCAATGTGTGCTATGCTGCCATTTCCCTGCAAACATATATGTTGCTGCATTTGTGTGGGTATATAGGAGGGGACACATGTCAACTGTACACATTTGCACAGACTGTGCTATTTGCTTTGCATTTTGGTTCCATTTACCATACTATTGTGCCCTGTCTTGGGGACTGGAAGGATATCAGTAAAGAGCACAGGTCAGGTTGTACTGGCATACATTTGAGTTTCAGACTTATGACCTTTCATAGCCATACTGCAACTGTGGGTCCTGCTGTGCTATCACTGTGTGAGTCTGTAGGGGGCTAAGTCAACATTGCCACCATGTGTGCCATTACCAGACATGTGTCTGTGGTCTTCTACAGCTGACTTGCTGTGTGAGTGTGAGTGGTGGATATGGGATCCCCACACTGACATCCATGCCTGTGACCTATGACCTTCCAGTTAGTTGTCCCCACACATATACTGCAGTGGGATTTCCCACCTTGGGTACTACTGCATAGCGTGTGGAGGCCAGTTTGAGCCAGACATTTCCTGGTGTCCCACAAAGCTATCATTTGTGTGCTGCTATCCCAGTAGGCCCTCCCATTACCTAGCATGCATGCAGCATTACCATAGATATGCTAGCAAAACATACTAATCCATTCATTTATTGTTAAGAAGACTGACTTACCTTGTGTTTGCATCAGTTGTGAGGATGGTGCTTGAGGCTGCCTATGCTGGATGCACACAATACACTGCCTATACATGGTAAGTTACAGGTAATGTGATGTGTGCGTCATCCATTTTACTGTGTGTGCAAGTCAGAGAGAGTTGTCAGTCCCTGGGGTCCCTACAGTGTCAGTGTGTGTGCTATGCATTGCCTCTTTGCCAAGGCCTAAGCATACTGGGCACACTTCCGTCTACCTACAGGAGCAAGCTCAGGGGCCTCCTCCAGTGAGTCCCTCTGTGGCTGTGATGACCTTGACAATGGGGGCGGGGGGTTGTGTGGCCCTTCCCCGTGCTATTCTTGCTGCAGCTGTTTCCACAGGATCATATTGTACAGCATGACACATACTATGAACATATGCGCACATGTGGCTGGAGAGTACTGCAAGGCTCCACCAGAAATGTCAAGGCAGTGGAACCACGACCTGAGCATCCCAGACACACACTCTTTAATGATCCTGGTTTGTGCTTGATTATGGCATTTTTGTGTGGGTGTGTGTGCATTTCTGATGAGTGTCATCATTCATGGCTCCAGTGCATAGCCAGCATACCCACCAGATGGCTATACGGGATGACCCCAGTTTAAAATACCTGGTACAGCTGTGACAAATACCAGATGTGGGAGTTGTGATACCTTCCAGGGCTGCCAGCACACACATTCATGATAATGCCCTGGGCATTGCACATGACCTGCCAGTTGATGGAGGGGAATCCCTTGCGGTTTATGTAGACCCTACCCTGTTCACCAGGTGGTGCTTTAATGTGGATGTGCATACAATCTATTGCACCCAGTACCTCTAGGTATTCTGCTATACAGCGGTAGAGATGCATATTGCTGGTCCTCTCCTCACGAGTGTTAGGGAAGTAAATGCACTCACTGGCATGTGGTAGCATGGCATCCAGGAACTGGTGGAGTACCCTGGATGCAGATGCCTGTGAGACCCCCATGATGTCCCAGTAGGTCTTTAGAAAGTATCTGTAGCTAGTATTCATAAGGCTACACATACCTTGGTATCCACTGGAATGGGTTCACCTCTGTTGATTTTGGATCTGAGGTGAAGCCAGCACAGCTCGATGATTTGCTGAAGTAAGTTTCTGTCAAACCTGTAGCACTCTACTATCTGCAGATCATGTAGCCCCTGGTAAGTTATCCTGGGTCTGAACACTCTTCTTCTCCTCCTCGGTCTATGGTGGTTGTCAGCATTATCCTCCTCTCTGCCTTTAGCCTCTAGCACATACTGATGGATCAAAGCAATGGCAAACCCTAACATTTTTCCAGTTAAGATTCCCCTGCATGTGTACACCAATGGTGCAGAATTTGTGGGAAAAAACAGACTGTAAGTTGTTTCCATAGTTTATACTGTTGTGCTGCATATGATGCCTTTGTGATTGGCTGGCTATGATGCATTCCACCTGCTGGCTATGTAATTTCTTCTTGATTATCTTTATTCTGCTATTTTCCTTTTTTTCCATTTTTCCATTCCCATTTTCTCCCCCTTTAAACTCCAGGGTGTGTCATGCAAACCCAGAACCCAAATATGAACAGTCCTGCTATTTCCGGAGGTTTTTGTTGTTGTTGTTGTTGTTGTTTTACACCCGGTGTGCACCACGCAAACCCATTTAGGTAAGGTAAACAGAAGTGAAAAGCATCAGACACACCTCCTTGCTTAGCTGTGCTTAGCTAAGCTTAGCTCTGTGCCATAGAGCTCCAATGTGCTTACAACATGCTTGACACATCCCCTTTTCATGTCTGTTGTTCCTCCTAGTTACATTATCATGCTAGAGCACCTACACCATTAGGTGCAGTTTGAGACTTAGAAGATTTCTGTGATTCAGTAAATTTCCCCTCATTTGCATACCCCACTTCCTTAGTCCATAGTTACTGCACTAACATGGAGCCTTTCCTCTTGACAACCAGTGTTCCCTGATATTGTTTTAATTCTGCATGCCATAAACTATAATGGCAAAATGCAGATTTTCCCCTAAAATTGAGTTTTCACATTTTTTTTTTATTTTTGGCATGATCCCGTTTGCACACCACTACATATGCTTAAATGGTCGAGATCAGCCAAAAAAAAAAAAAAACTTTTGGTTTTGTAAAAAATGAAGCAGTTTTCCATGCCAGTGGCCATATATTTGACCATTGGCATGCCTAAACACTGTAATACATGCTTTTTTTGGGAGCTGTCATGCCTCCGTTTTGTTATTTGCATAAATGTATTCGGTTAGTAACCAAGTACATTTCTGCATCTAACACTTTTCTTGCACAGACACCTGCCTGATTTTCACCAGCAAATGAGGTAATTAGCATTCTGCACTGGTTTAGGTGCAGGAGCAGTGTAGGCACACTCATGCACATCAGATCAGCTGTTTGCTGGATCGCTCGGCGGCCATATTCCATGCAGGAATGGCTACACTGTTTCTGCATGGAATTTTGAGCTTCGTGAATCCCTGGGGTTGTCATTTTTTTCTTCTTCTCTAAGAGGCAGTGTTCCATATTTTACAGACAGAAGGTTGAGAAATAGAAGAACATTGTCCTGCCATGTGTCATGTTGTTTGAAATACAGTATTGTTTCTTAAGATTCTTGCCTCATACTTATTGTCCCTGCATTCTCCATGATTTTAAAATGTGATAGTATTCAACATCATGCAATGGATTTGCATGTCTTTGGAAATATGGACATGTGGTTTGCATTGTTAGCTAGGCAGAGAGACAGACGTTTATCCATCAGCTGGCAGACTGTCTGCTTGATTGGTTGTCTGTTTAACTGGCTGGATAAATGAGTGAACATATGGATAGATAAATAAGCTGAAGCAAGAGAAAGAAGGAATAACCTCTTTACTGCAACTTTAAAAATATAATTTTTGTTACACAGGTAAAGGTGCTGCTGTCCTCATTTCATACAGAATAAAATCCTCATTTTCTGCAGAAATACAAAAAGATGATAACATTAACCAGACACGTGAGTTAACTGTTGGATCTGAAATAATAACCGCAACTGTAAACAGCAATAACAGAGGCAAGCTGAAAGACCCAGTGATCTTTACCTTCAGACATCAACAGGTAAGCTTCCTAAATGTTATTACATTATTACTTTTTGTAAGCATCTAAATAAGCATTCAGGTTCTAAATAATCTATACACATTCCCAATGGATTACATAGTTAAGAGGTGATGACAATGAAAAATATAAGTCTGTAGATGTAAGATTCACAAAAGTTTATTAAATCTGAATTCCTTTGTTTGTATTGCACTATTCTTGCTGGCTGATAGAGAACCCTAATTGCGATTTTGTAATATTAATTGATTATTGAAATCAGTTTTCATTTATTCTAATGTGTGTGCTTAGCTTTGATACAGTAGACAGGAGGGTTTGATTCCCTCAGCCTTCATTTGTCTACTGTGTGACTGAGCAAGTCACTACAGACAGTAGTCTCAGGTTCCCCCAAAAAATACATTTGTGTCCAGTGTGGTTACCTAGCTTAAATGATAATTTATGCCAGAGTTTAGTCTTGTGGAATAACAGCTCACTTTCGGTGAACCGGAGTATGATGTGTAGGCACTGATTCCTTGGAATGACCAGTTAGTAGATGAGATGCTAATTGTAATGGAGTTTGATACAGCACTGTAATATATTTGGTCTGATAACAAAAATATGCACACATTAAATAATAAAAGGAATAGTTGTAATGCATGGCAGCTACAAAGAAAGAAAGAAAGAATGAGAATATTTTAAATTATAAAACATAGCAATCAACATGCTCATAATAACTTACCTGTTAGCACAATACTGTTTCTGTACACGTGCTAGGTTGGTTTCAGACTTGTCTAAGGCTCCTTTCTAAAAATGGTGCTGAATCATATCAGTGGAATGATTTAGATCAGCCACTGTAAGTCTGGGGCACACTATTGTTGCATTAATTAGAGTAGTAGATGGATGGAAAAGCCTATTTATACACTCACAACAAAGGAAGACTCTCAGACTTTGTTGTTACAGAAGACTTTAATGGCTCATATTCTAAGGAAAAATAAAAACATCATATCTACATAATGCCAACACTTTGTGCAGCTACAGCAAGTTATAACTGGATTTCTATGCAGGTTATGTGCACGGAAAGCCAGGTAACAACATTGGAAAAATGTAAGTACTTGTAAGCATCTAAGGGGTCACAGACTCACAATATTGATCCTAGCCAGGGGAAACAAGGTGACTTCACACACAATTTTAACCATGTCTTTAAAAAAGGAAAGAAAAAAAAACATTTTCCATTTGTTTTTAGTCTAGGAATTAGAACTTAAAATCCATTTAGTCTTATTTTTTTATAACCACTGTTAAAATGTAAATGATATATCTAATGTATATTATTCTTCTAGTCTGATGTAATTGTGCACATATTTCACATGATAAATGAAACATTTTGAGAGGAAGCATTTTACAACTGTTGCTTATTTAACTAATGCGTCAGGCTTTTTGAATAATTGCACCTGTTAACAGATACATATTTTCTCAATAATGGGATTTCGTTTTCATTGCTCTTCTAGCTATAAGTTCAGAATGTAACTCCATAGTAGAAAAAGCATAGCATTTATTAGGAAAGGGTTCAGGAATCATCATATTTTTTATTACTTAGAGAAGAGTCTCTTTTTGCCAATAAGGGAATGTCTGATCTGGTTTTACTTGAAAGTATATAGCTATAACATGCCACTAGTGAAGTACAGAAAAGGGAAACTAAAATTAAAAATAAATATCGTTAACTGGCAAAAAATGTCAGCTATGTTATACAGTACCTTCCAGGATTATGGGATAAGCTTACCTTTATGTATGTTTATGTATGTGATCTATATGTATCTAATATATATATATATATATATATATATATATATATATATATATATATATATATATATATATATAGAGAGAGAGAGAGAGAGAGGTCTACTTCAGTAGATCGAACATATTACGAGTTCGAACCCCATATGGCCGAGACCTTATGTTCGAGCTTGTAATAGTCGAACACTGAAGTAAAAAAAGAAAAAAACAACAAAAACAAAATTAAACATCTGTAGCAGGGAAGCAGTGCCCCTGCACCCTCCACACCCCCCTTACTTAAATATACCAACTCCAAGATCTTCCCATTCCGCACTGTATTTGGATCTTCATTCAGTCCATTCGAATTTTTAAATGTTCGATATTATGGTCTCGTCCATATCGTCTTCGAACATTTAAAAGTTCGATCTACTGAAGGGGACCTAGATATATATATATATATATATATATATATATATATATATATATATATATATATATATATATGTATATATATATATATATATATATAGATATATAGGCTTACAATCAAAATGTGGAATGGCAGTTTTATGACTGCCACTTGTTCGAAATCTCGAGACTCAAGGTCCACAATTGTGAACTGCAATAATTACGAACCATAATAATGAATTTAGAGCTGCATTTGTTATTATGAGTTCAGCATTGTGAATGTAGATCGCGGTACAGCGGAGAGTGGGGAATTTCTCATTTTCCTCACTGTAGTGTGATGTCAGAGTTGGTATATTTAAATTTAAGGGGGTGTGGGGGGTGCAACCCCCCACATGGGGGGTGCAGGGGGGCTTGCCCCCCTGCAAAACTTTGACACTAAAACTGAATTTCGATTCCAAAAGTTCAGCGTTGTGAATGGGACCGTCGCGGTGATGATTTCTGATTTTATGAAGGGATTAGTGATTACATTTTCGTAGTTTTGGTCCAGCATTGTACATAAACGTGCAATTGCCATTCCGAATTTTGATAGTAAACCATACTATATATATATATATATATATATATATATATATATATATATATATATATGTGTATGTATGTGTATATAATATATATATATATATATATATATATATATATATATATATATATATATATATATATATATATATACACACACACACATCACACACAAACACACACACACACACACACATACACACACACACACACACACACACACACACACACACACACACACACACACACACACACTAACACACGCACAGACAATGTACTTTGAATGCAAAGATACAGCGCGACTCTCAAAACTTGCTGTAATGCCTTCAAAGTATTTTGCTGGGGATTTCATCACTCTGTCCTAGTAATGTTACAGTTGAAATTGTGCTACCCACATCTCTGCTATTTTTATATATGTATATCAAAATGACTTTGCCTTAGTATTATGGAAATATTCCAAGGTAATGATACCTTGGACTTTGTAAATCATAACCATCATCAACCCCTGTTGTCCCATTTTTTTACATGAGGTCATAGTGTCACAGTAACTATCATCTGCCTTAATTCAGACCCAGTCTCCTACCTTTTTCAATAGTCATGATGGACTTTCACATGCCTTCTCTCATACAATCCATCCGTCTCTTGGCTGGGCATCTGGGTCTCCTTTTGCCTTCTTCCTGTCCCTCCCAAATCCTCATTACCAGACTGCTTTCTGCTTTCCTTCACATGTGACCAAACCACCATAATCTATTGTCTTTGACTTTTTCCACCAGTGAGGCTGCTTTTGCTTCTGATCTGATATTCTAATGGCCCAGCAACATAATAGTTAAGGTCTTTGCCTCACAGACACTAGGGTTTGATCTTGACCTCTGGTCACTGTCTGTATGGAGTTTGCTTGTTCTCCCTGTGTCTGTGTGGGGTCTGCCCACCTCCCAAAGCATGTTGGGTGTTTCCATTTCAAGGATAGAATGTACTAGCTCATTCTCCGTCCTCCCATCTGAACTTGAGAGGTATGCTTACAGAATATACCCAGAAAAGAATGGAATCATGGGCGGTGCTCATTGTAGATGGTGCTTACTGGGAGAAGAGTTGACTATAAATTGCATGCTTCATCATGGCTAGTTAGTCCATGTGGGAGTTTAAAAATCATCTCTAGGTGATTTAGTCACATTGATTAACCTCAGACTCTAGATATATTCTCTGTTTTGAGGAGTATATTTATGGTTCTATAAATTTGAAAGGAAAGCTAATGTGTTTTGCAATGTAGAAGTTGCAAACAAGACATGATATTGTATTCTATTCTACATGGGGGCACTAATGACTTACAGCCACATTCTTGGATTTCTGAGCTGAAGCTACACATGTTCTTCGGTTCATATTGGTATTTGTTCATGTTTTCTTTACTTGCATGTTTGTAGCAATATATTGTATGTACACACATTTTAGTGAGTTGTGGGTGTACTGAGGCTGGTGCACACTGGTTAAAGGGCGAGATAGGCTTTGTACAGTCTGTCAATGACTAATCTTTCTCCAAGGTGCTGCAACCTTGATTTGATTAGAAGACCGTGTCTGTGCCTACATTAAAAACCATGGCTGAACTCTTCTTTGTACACTGCTCAATACAAATGCATTTAAGGCACCTAGCTTCTTTGTATACAATATTTTTTGTGTACACTATAATGTCTTGCAGCAACACTGGAAGGTATTCTATATTTATTGCATTGTGGACATATCCTTACTGTTGTTCTGAATTAATCCTTTTTTATTTTAGCTATAAATCTGTTAACTACTATATATAATGTGTGTCTATATTGTTATGTTAACATGATATGTAAAGTCTTTGCCTTTTGGCAAGTGCCATTATTGATGAGAGTCTTTGGGCCAGGCCTACTAGCTAGTTGCTGTTGTTGTGTCTTTCAGCTTATCCTGGTTAGGGGTCACCACAGTGGAACTCTGGTCCGTTAATGTTTGGTAGTGGATTTTAAGTGCCGAGTTACCAGCCCTGATGCACAACCTTCAACGAAGGCACGCCCATTCTCGTATGCCTCCACACAGAAGATGCTCTAGCTGAGAATCGAACGAGACAACTTCTTGCTGTGAGGTGACAATGCTACCACAGCACCACTACCACGGGTGCCTACTAACTAGTAATAAATGCAAATAAAAAAACAAAATAAAGCAGTAAATGCTGTTTGCATAATAGTTGCTGCTAACTTAAGGAGCTTGAGTACGCAAATTATGTGAATGAGCATACTTCAGTTGTTATGGCAGACAAAATGTGATGCCTGCGTGTTTGTGATGAGCGTACAAAATGAATCTGTTACTCTGGATTATTGTATGAAGTTCAGTAATAAATATAATCTATATGACAATTTCAGTAGTCCTGCACAAGCTGGCATCACATTTTGTCTGCCATAGCAACTGAAGTATGCTCATTCACATAATTTGTGTACTCAAGCTCCTTAATATTAAATGTTCTTGTGTGTATCAGTGCTGGGTTACATCTATATTTGGGATTATCTTGAATCTCTCTTTGGTGGATCGCAGATGGGGAGGGTTTAGCAGTATCACTGTAATGGCACAGGCTCATTAATGGCCTGTTTGCAAACTGTCTTTTATATTATAAATGTAGCAATGAAGCATTGCTTGAATGCCACACATGCACACACACACACACACACACACACACACACACACACACACACACAAACATATATTTATGTGCATGCGTGTGTGCGTGTGCGTGTGTGTCTACATATACATGCATGTGTTAGTATTATGTGAAAATACAAGATAAGCACAACATCACACACACTGATTTCTTTAAAAATGTCCATTTATTCCTTCATGTTATTATATACTTGGACAGCCAGCTGGCTTAAAAACTCCAGACTTTGTTAGGTACAAACCACAAAACACTTTTAAATTTTAACATTTAATAGCAGCCTGTCCTTTCTGTCCTAGCAGTTGAAATACAGTTCTGGATACTAGTATAAGCAAGCTCAGCAAATCATCTATGGATCTTAAATTGAGCAGTATTTCAAAGATGAATACCCAGTCAGTCCCTCTCTCTCTCTCTCTCTCTCTCTCTCTCCTCTCTCTCACACACACACACACACCCACACACACACACACACACACACACACACACACACACACACACACACACACACACACATACACACACACACACACACACACACACACACACACACACACATACACGCACACATGCATAGAGAGAAAGACAACTAGCTAGCTACAAGATACATAAATATACAGACAGACAGTATGGACTCCAGTTGTTGCACAGGAAGATGGTCCCCCATTAAAATATAGGAGATTTGTTATTCTATAAAATGATCCATAGGTGGCAGCACAGAGAGCTAGAAGATCTTTTACATTATAAGATGGGTTGTAGGTAGAGCCAAAGTAATCGTTGTATAAAGTGGAATCAAAGCTGGATATCTGGAATCAACAAAGGCAATTGCCTTTCACCATGGAGAGATTACTCTAGATGTAGATGGAGTTCTGGTTCACAGACACCAAAGGTCTGTACAAGAAAGTTATACAGACATGACAGTGATATCTACACAAGGTGGAAGCTTGATATCGTAAAACAGCCTGTCCAAATCCACAGAGGCCGGTGAACTTGAAGGAAGATAGCTTGAAGCATGGTTCTATCTGCTTGAGTTGGTGGTAGTTCATTGGGATGTAACAAGTAATAGCCCAATGTTGTCTGTGTCAAATGTAATAATGCGAAAAATGAAGCTCAAGCCACTAACTGATATTTGTATACTTAATGACAATACATTATGCAGTTTTGTACCCTTAAATAGTAGGTCCTACTACTTCGATTCATGGCCACAAGTTTACCAGAGTGAGTACATATACCCCCACTGCACCCCACATTGGCTTTATTTGAAAAAGTGTGTGAAGAAGACACCAGGAAATTTGTGACACTACTGAGTGTCCCAGTGGCTGTCAATTTAACCAAAGGGGAATGCCTTTTAATGAATGCATTAGTAAAAAATGTAATCTTAGAATAATGAAGCCTGACAAAGGAGGTGGGGTGGTCTTGATGGATGCCACTGATTATCTGACCAGGATGTATGACTTGCTGAATAACAAGACCCAATACACTAGAGTTTCTAAGAATGAAATTTATATTTTTTACCAGAGGATGAATTTGTGTCAGAAGGATTTGTTAGACTAAGTGGTGACTGACTATAGTTTATAAATGTCTAGTGGTAAAACATCCATTGGTCCCAGCAATTTTTGGAATACACAGAAATATCAACCTGTGCGTCCTGTAGTATCTGCAGCTTGATCAAAAACTCATTGTCTCGTGACATATATTGGTGGTATTTTAAAGCATTTTTAAAAACATATCCATAAATCCTAAAGGATTCCTGTGATTTTCTGGGGTGCATAAAACAGAAGTTTTATCACAATTAATGGCTATTAGTTACCGTTGACGTTACTGATCTAATTTCATGCATACCTCCCCACATTGGCATAGAATGGTTCAGAGAAGCATGTTTGTAAAGTGAAACCCTGCAAAATATAGACTTAAATATTTTGGTTGAATTTATGAAAATGTTTTTGCAAAATTGTTTTCTCTATTTTGAGGGAGAATATTTCAAACAGATATCAGGGTAGCTATGGGGCTGGCATGCACCCCTTGCATGCTAACACAGTATTATGGTATTGGGAACAACACCAATATTTTATTCTGAATACATGTGGTAACCTTTGTTTGCTTTTTAGATAATATATTCATAATTTGGAACAGTAATGAGTCTCATCCAGTAGATTAAACTCAACCACTGATTTTTTTTAATTTACATTCATTTATTCACAGGACTCTATTAATTATTTAGACATAATATTATTAAAATATACTGAAGTCCATATATTTAAATTTAACTTATATAGAAAGCAGACCTTCACCAACAATTTTCTTTTCGCATTTTTCTACTTACCATTCTTACTATCAAAAAAGGAGCCTAGTTAAAGGGCAGATGGTTAGAATTTCTAAAATGATTTCTGATGATACATGCTTCTTAACCAAAATTAGCAGACTAATTGATATGTTCCTCAATAGAGGTTGCCTACCTACAATGCTGGAAGAGATTAATAATGAGGTTTTTATGAAAAGAAAAAGTAGCTTCTTTTCTATTTTGGGAAATGGGATAAGTAAAGTAACTAACAATGACATCATTACAAGTAATTATGAACATGAACATACAAAGATTATAAAATATGTAATCATACACCATTAAAAATATTGTCAAGAATAAATGGAAACTTATAGAAAGTGATGACTACATCAACAGACCATTGGGTGCAGGTCTCAATTTGCTTTTAAGTGACATTTGAATTTGAAGGCAAACTTGGAAAGGGGAAACTCTTATAGTGAATCAATGAGCTCCTGTAGGAATAACAAAGGCATCATAAAATATAGATCATGCCAACAATGTAATTATATCTTTCAGGGACAAGTTTTAAAATTAACATCAGACACTTTAGAGTTCAAGTTGCACAAAACATGTGAGTGTAATACGATTGGAGTAGTTTATATTACCTTTTGCAATTTTTACCAATTATTTTACATTGACAAAACAGAAAGGGCTTTAAAAATGTATCTATAAACTTTGTTATGAAATAAAAAAAAACAACAGGATAATAATGTCCTATATAGACACAAGCAAAATTGTGGTAGTAAAAAAAAGGTTTTTATTTTGTATCATAGAACAGGTTCTACCTAATCCTAGGGGGGTACTTGGGAGGATACCTTGGAGTTTCGTGAGTTGCTGTCACAGCTAAGATTAGATGCAAGCACCCCACCAGGTCTAAATGATATGCTGTCTTTAAGCAGTATGATCAAATTAAGAGCAGCCAAGGTATAGAGCTGTTAAGAAATAAATCTCAATGTGAAAATGTTTTTAATTTTTATGTGGAACTAGCATTTTGTGTGTAATATGTATCTAATTAATTTAAGTAACTTATGCTATTTTAATTAATCAATTATTCAATTGTTTTAGTAAATAATTTGAGTTAGACTGATGTTAGCTTGTTCTGAAAAAGTCCTGCTATTTAATGTGATGAAAGTGCTTACAGTATTGTCATTAAATGTACAAATATCAGTTGGTGGCTTGAGCTTCATTGTTTGCGATATTACATTTGGCATGGATAACGTTGGACTGGTACATCGGTCATGTTTTTGTTTTAGTGTTCTTTGCCAAGCTTTTTCTCCCTTTTTCATTGTTAGTCAAATGTAAAAGATCCCATGGCACATATCAGAAAAAGTAAGGGAAGTTCCCTGATGCTCTGGCCATTTCCACCAATAGTATAAATATCAGCTCAAGTGTCCCCTAGGAAGATGCCACTAGACTAGTGGGATAGGACTAACGTTGTCAAGAGAGAATAAATAACCAGCCAGATTCAATAAAGCTTACAGGGTCCATTTACACCATGCCACAACACACACATGGTAGCACACTGTTTTAGTTTCAGTAAGTGACTCTACGCAGTATGTAGAGCTGCACAAACAAGGTAAACACTGTGGCATGCTAATTACAGCATAATCAGCTGAATTGTATGTCAATCAACCAATCCAAGATGGAAGAGCTATTCAAGAAGCTATACAGCAACTGTGTGGACTCTGTGCTGGTTTTCCATGAGAATTCAAAAACCTGTTGAAATACAGCCATGGAAAGAAGTATACACAGAAACAATGTTAGGAGCTGCTGTTGCTTTAATTCATGTGTATGTGCTACAGGCTGAAATCTGTGCTGCTGCTGCTAATAGACCAAGGCCAAAAAAGGAGAAGAATTTTCAGATCCTGGGTAACATCCCAATCTACATGATGTGGAAATTGTAGAGCACTACAGAGTGGATAGAGACACAGTACAGGAACTCTACAACCTCTGTCATCCTCAACTCAGAGCCAGGATAAACTAAGGGGAACCCATTCCAGTGGAAACAAGGTTATTTGTAGCACTTAGAATCTTAGCTAAGGGTACCTTTCAGAGACCAACAGGCACATGATGGGGTGAAATAGGCATCAGCATCCAGGATCCTCCATCAGCTCCCGAATGCTATGCTCCAACATGTCAGAGACCACATACATTTTCCCCAGAATCCCGAGAATAGGGCCAGAAAATGCAGGAGTTCTACCCTGTTGCACACTACTCTGTATTACTGGGTGTCATAGATTGCACACATATAGAAATTAAGGCACCACCCAGGGAACAGGGAAGGCTCTACATAAATAGAAAGGGCTTCCACTCTATTAACTGCCAAGTTGTGTGTAATGCTAAGGAAATCATGTTGAATGCGTGTGGTGGTAACCCTGGCAGTTACCACAACTCACATATCTGCCACACATCCCAACTATATCAGATCTTCACTAGGAGTGTATCCCACAGGTCATTTACTGGGGGATGCAGGCTATGCACTGGAACCATTCAATTAGAAACACTGCTGTACTGCCAAAGGTAACTGAGTCAAACAAAAGAAGTACGCCTCCACGGCTTTAGTTGCACTCTTCTGAAGAACCTTTTTTTAAAAACTTTTAAAACAAACTTTTAATAGAAATGATGATAATAAAAAACAGCCACAGTCAAACGTAAGCATGGAAAGCTATAATAGCAGATAAGTGCTTTCGGCAATGAGCCTTCTTCAGATTATGATTTCTTCCTGATCTCCTCTTAGAGTAAAAGTGAAAACTAACCAATGAGGGCTAGGATAGGAGATACACCTACCCATTATCGAATTAGGAAATTAACCAATGGCTGGTTTACTAAGGACCAGCCTCTTACCTTGCACCAATGGATGCTCTCCTATTCTTAAGGATCAGATTAAGTGGTACTATGCTGTTCAGCCCAGGTGGCCGATCAGCACTCAGGTTCACAATCCAGCTAATTTTTAAAAAAAGTTCTCCAGAAGAATACAACTAAAGGCTTGGAGGTGCATTGAAGA
Organism: Protopterus annectens; assembly: GCF_019279795.1. Lineage (NCBI taxonomy): Eukaryota > Metazoa > Chordata > Ceratodontiformes > Protopteridae > Protopterus > Protopterus annectens. The sequence goes on from NC_056743.1 coordinate 1,471,644,539, forward strand.
TTGTTTTCATCATGCACTGGAACCATAGCTGATGACACCCAACAGAAATGCACACACACCTGCTGAAGAATGCCATAATGAGGCACATGCTCAAACCAGAAACATCACTGAATGTGTGTTTGGGCTGCTGACATCATGGTTCCAGTGCCTAGATACATGTTGGGGAGGTCTGCAGTACAATCCATGGACATGTACTGAAATATTCACAGTATGTGCCATGCTTCACAACATCATCCTGATAAAACAGCTTCAGCAGGATTAACAAGGGGAAAGAGCACACATCCCACCACCAATACCAAGGTCACCACAACCACATGCAAATGAGGAGTCAGAGGAGGGAAACAGCAGCTGATGTGGGTGTAGGCAGATGTATGTGTGCTCAATATGCCCTCACATTGGCTAAGATACAATGCATAGCACGCTCACTCACCACCTAAGTGGCTAAAACTTTCCTCCTGTACATATACGTATAGTAACATTATTACCAGGCAACGCTCACAGCCTTTACCTTCCCATGTATTGGCTGTATACAGCCCTGACCTAAATGTGTTGCAACTGCTGCATTTACAAGGTAAGTATTGAACCTAGGGGGTATTGTGTGATAATATGAATGAGTGACATATCCTTGTATTTCATTAATTGGTAGCGTGAGCAAGTAAAAGGTGGGAGATTTGTACAGAAATGATCTTAACATGTAACAGCAGAGACTTATTTGACTTATGTGTGTCCATTATTAAGTAGTAGTCCTCAAGGCATCAAAGATACCTCTCAAAAGTAGTGATGGTCACTGCATGCCTTCAGTTTAGCACTATATGCTTGTATTGGAAAATCATTAAAGAGAAAAGTTAGAAAGTAATGATACACATTTTAGTTTCAGAGCTCACAGCCCTCACAAAATTATTCACAATAAGGTTGGAAAAATTTGATGCTATCAACTACATAACTTTCTAAGACCAATATAAGTCAAAGGCACAATTACCAGGTCAACATCACAAATGCAGATATACTAAGCACTAAGTCAGCTATGCACCCTGAGAATCAGACACAAAGTGTATGTATCCCTGAATCCAAAAGATACAAAACAGGGTTATGGCACAGTTATTATCACTTGCACAGGGTGTTGTATGTGTGTGTGGGGGACAGGGGCAGGAAGCCTAGGCGCGTGTGTGTGTGTGTGAGTATGAAAGAGAAGCAGGCAGACATTTGGATAAACCAGCAAATGGCCAGTGAAACAAAATGAGTTTTAAGCTGCATGGCTGAACCATGTAACTATTGTGTGTGTGTGTGTCTGTAGGTGTCCTCCAGGTGAAATTGGTGTGTGTGTGTGTGTGTGTGTGTGTGTGTGTGTGTGTGTGTGTGTGTGTGTGTGTGTGTGTGTGTGTGTGTGTCTGTGTGTCTGCGTGTCTGCATGTGTGTGTGTGTGTGTGTGTGTGTGTGTGTGTGTGTGTGTGTGTGTGTGTGTGTGTGTGTGCATGAACCCAGTTAAGCTCTGTGCTAGCTCTACATCTTGGTATGTCTGACAGGTGTGAGCAGGTAGAAATGGACGTTCATCATTGTCATCCCAGACCATGAGAACTGGCTCTGCCAGGAGTTGTACTGGCACATCCATGCCCACAGTCTGATGCACTACTGCTGCCTGAACATGACTGATATCTGCTGGATGAGCTCTCTTCACAAAGATACCCACAACCATGAACCCATGGCCTGCCATGTCTGGGTGTGGATGGCTCATCCACTGATGGAGCAATGGAAGTACTGCCACTATGGGAGCATGATTGGCCAGGGCCACATTGGCTAACAGCAGATGATGTGGCTGACCTACACCCTCGAGGATGTCATTCCCATACCAGCAGACTTTCCATCACAGACACTGCTTGTTCCATCACAAACACTCCTCATTCCAATGTGTCATTTATCTAATCCATTGAATCTGCAACACAGTAGAGGCAGTCATACATGTCAGCCTGTGCCACATCTACAATCCTAAGCATTTCTCTGGAGCACCTATAAGAACCCTCCTGTGCCTCCATGACAGATCTAAACATATGTCGAGTGGCATGGGAAAAGACACCTGGATCAGGTGGAGGATGGGCAGCAGGTCTTCTCCAAGCACCCCCTACCAACCCTCCTGCATGGCACCTTGCCCACACTTTGGCTATGACAGAGTCAACAGGCACTGAAGCTGCAGTAATTACACTTCCCTGATCAATTGCCTTTTTTCCCATCTGTCCAATATCTAAGGGCTCACTGGAATGGGTAGGCATAGGCCTACTGACTGTGACCGATGGATTTGCAGGGGATAGCTGTATGTCAACGTCAGTGTCAGATTTGACCTCTGCACTTCCTGTATATTCCATTGTTAGGCCACCATTATAATCAGAGTCTGCTGATACACTGACATCAGGTGGTAGGAGTCCCACACTTCCACTGTTATGATCACCTGCAATAATAAGCAACAAACACAGGAAAATTAATACCTAAACTACTGTACTCCAATGTATGCAAACAAAACAACAGTGCTACCACTATTAGACAGTACAGCAATACACACAGCAGTCCTGACATCAAGATCACACAACAAAATATTTCTTTGAATTGTTCATCATTGCTGATATAAAAATGTTTGGCTTACCATCTGCAGATGAGGGTATCATCTGCAAGCCAGATGGTCTTGGAAGAAGTTAAGGAAAAGGTAAAGGAACATCATCACAATTAACAGTAACACAAGGAGTACTACTTTTGTCCCTTTATATGCCTATTAACTATACTTTCAACAAGAACTTCGATGACAACTCCGACCTAAGCCAATAAGTCAGAATGTGTTGTTAACTGTAGCAAGCTTTAATACTCCTCAAAAGATTATGGGGAAACCAAAGTAATGTATTGATTTAAATAGTTTTATTATACAACATTATTCAACAATTGATATACAAAAGCCTACCTGGAAGCTCTTCTTGGGACATGCCTTCTGTAGCTCAAGCAGTCACACCGATGTTGAAGACCTTCCTGGGAATTGTCTGGAGGAATTTCAGACTGTGGACATCCCACAGCTGTGTTAGTATAAAATTAAGATACTTGTAAGACTTAGAAAGCTTAAAATAGACAAGACTAGTATGCATAATGCTCTTCTGATCTTTTCTGCCCTTTTCCCAGCTGCCAGTGAGTGTGAGTTCAATTGGCTATCTAATGTTGCTCGACTGGAGAGATTGAGGGAAGCAAGTGGTATTTACGCAGCAGAAGAGAAGTGTTATTGTACCATTAAAAGTTAAAGATAGCTTTATTTGGTATTTTATCGAGTTGCATCAAATTGAGCATGCATATCTAAACTGTAAAAGAAAATATGCATGCATTAGTCTATACCACAAACCAATTCTAAGAGTCCAATAATAGATTGTAGTCAGAGGTTTGGGGTTTAAATACCACAATTCACAACTATGCAGTACTGTTATTTCTTTAATAATATTTACATTCAATTACAACTTCTATACCAGTGGCACACATACCCTGCTATAAACTGTAATCTGTACAATTGGAACATGCATATGTGCAATATATACACATTTCAAGGATTACTTTCAGCAAACTGTAGTACAGTGTGTATCTGTTGGGACATATACTTAAATGTAATACTTCAAATAAAATAGTTGTACAACTGTATTAATGCACTGTATGCCACATATGCTGGTAGTAATTTTATCTCTTTTTTTCTCTCATCCCAACCCATATATCTCTTGTTTTATTTTCTATTATGTGTCATCAAAATATCTCCATGTCATCCATATGTACTACATCCCTAAATGCTTCACAGCACATGGAGGTAGGTCGACCCTAATGGATCAGCCTGCCCCACTCCACCAGCTCCAACACTGATGCCCAGCATGTCTGGAAAACAACCTGGCAGCACTGCCTCTGCTGCTCCTACACTACCTGTGCCCTCAGGTAGTTCTGCACTGGAAGCTGGTGCAGTGGGATCCTCCGGGAGCAATGGCAGAGGTGGTGATTTCATCACCTGCACTGAGTTTGCAGGGATGGTGCATGTAGTTGTGCACCGCACCATTAGTGTATGTCTATGTGGGATGGAGATGCTGCTCTCCCTTATGGTCAGCAGGAGGAGGAGGAATTGTCAAGCACACCAGCCACCAGTGGTCTAAGGTGACAGTGATGACAGTCTAGTGGGTGAGGATGCGATTATCACTGTCTCCAAGCTTGGTTAGCATGAGCCTGCATTGCCCCACTCCCTCACCCCAGTTATGGTGACCTCTAGCCTTTTGGGTCATCACTGTCCCTGTCTCTAGTCTTGTTTGTCTTCAATGTTTGCAATTGCTTCCTTGCCTACCCAACTTACCTGATCCAGACATACCCATGTCCCTTCCCCAACATTCCTCTCTTACTGAAATAAAAAATTGGGCACCTGTCCCACAAAAAAATTTGTCCCATATATACCTCTCCATTTTGTACATGTTTATTCTTGACACACTTGATTCAGTCAAATTGGCTATACAGCATGATTGTATTCTGGTCAGCCCTCTTTGTGGAGGTGACAGCCCAAATCCAGTTAATATTCTGCACATATTTTCAGTTTACACTGTTAAAAAATGAATAGCTATGGCTCTTCCCTACCTCCTTGCTGCACATGCCTGTACGGATTTCCCTTTGTCCTTCCTCCTGCTTGCTCCCTATATCACCACTTTCCTAGCTACCCTATTTTAACTCCTTTAATCTGGTCAAAAAATAGAATCACACAACACATATAACTAGCAGAAAAAGCAAAAGATTCCTTCACTTTTTGGGCTTTATGTTTGCATGGAGTTGCACATCATGCACCAATGCACAGTGATGGTGAGCAGAGGCAATATGCTGTGGTTGACAAAATGCTGCTTAACCCCACTGCACTATGCCAACACACACAGCAACATGTACACTATAAAGAATTCATGTCATTGCATTATCAATGTTTATTTAACAGTATCATCTGAGCTAAAAAAAAAATGTGTCACTGGATTTACAACTGCTGCCACACAGTCAGTTAAGCAGCATCTGTGTTTCATAGACTCAGTACTAACTCTCAGACTTAAGCAATGTGGCTCACATTTGTACAATGCTTACTATGCACAAATGTGGATAGAATTGGAAATGTATATCTCTAATGTGCAAACACTTTGCCAACCATCACGCAAACTCTCTGCTTACCACGCTATGGAAAAGTAAATATTAGTATGTATTATTGCTGTTTACTGTCCATTTCCTGTCTATGACATGAAATTACATGTAGAAATATATATCACCTACACTACAGAAATTAATATCAAATGCTGTGCTATATGCAATGCACACCAATCTGGTAACATGCAGAATTAGAACTATTGACCCATAAGCCTAAAAAGCCTTCTCTGTAAGACTAGGGAAGGAATCAGCATGGGCCTTATCCACAGAGATATAGGTGACCTTTAACATACTTGACCTGGCCCATTTTTTGTCAAAGGTAGAGCTTGTGTATTAAAACTAGTGGACCTCTTTAATACTGACTCCAAAAACCTGGATGAGGGATAAAAGGACATACTGACTATGATGAGTTATCCAAGGCCTTTGACACTATCCCCCATTCAGATATCACAGAGAAAATCTCCCATCTGTGAATTAAATCATACATTACTAGATGGATAGCCAATTGGCTCACCGACAGAACACATACACGTCAACGTTAGGGATTGCACCTCAAGCAGTAGACCACTTACTAGTGGTATACCACAAGGCTCTGTACTGAGCTGTCAACTGTTTGGAAATTATTTCTCTGAAGCCCAGGCAAAGGTAGATGGCCTGTGGTTTACCAAGTCTGCAGATGACTGTCAACTGGACACACTCATATAGAGTCCCTCTATGATGTTAACATATTACACAAGGGGCTGACACAGACAGATGATTGGTGCCAAACTCACTGACCAAATCTTAAAGCAAAAAATGCCTCATTGTCCCCTATGGCAACAAAGTATCCCTGCTAATTATGATATACATAGCACCCCTCTATGCTCAAACACAGTGTAACAAGACTTGGGAACACATGTTGAAAGCAATCTACACTTCAATCCCTATGTATCCATAGTGGTGAGACACACATTCTACAGTGCAGACCTCATAAATAAGGCCATCACATCCAAGACCAGGGAGGTCATAGCTCTGCTGTACTCAACTCATATCAGACAACTAATTGAGTACAATGCTCACTTTTGGCCGTACCTCACCAGATACTTGCAACAACTGGAGAAAACACAGAGGTTTGTGACTGGGACACTCCAGGGCCTCCAAAACATGACATACACTGAAAGACTGAAAGACCTGTCACTGTACTCAGTATCATGAGGCTGCTGAGAGGTGACCTATATCTGGCCTACAGAGCAGTCTCAGTTCCTGTCCTACTAGAAATGCTGGACATCTGCAAATCAAATGGGACAAATATAACTTGCTCTATGGATCTCAAACTAGCCTGCAACATAAACAGAACATGTTGGGGAGACAGATATATCTCCCAGCAATTAACACTCTTCTGTAATAGGCTCCCACTGCATGTGAAGCAGTGCTCCTAAATGACCCTATTCAGTCACAACATTGGCAACTGGATGGGTGATTGTAAATTCACCCCTGGGGTGGCACCTATGTACCTCATGGACAAGGCCAGTTGGTGCTCATCACAAAATCAGTCTCCTAACAATGCAAATCTAACAATACTCGATAAGGGTACTTGTGCTTTTTTACACAGCTAGGCTTGTAAACACCCTAGGACTATTAGGCTAATAACTTCTTATGAACCTATTAAGCTGTAAACCTATGCAGGCCCCCCAACATCTTCTCTCTAACATGGCCTGTTGATTTATCTACTATACGTTGACCTGCAGTCTTGTAAAAGCCAGACTTGTGCCATGGTACTGTGTAAAGTACTGAATTCTGTAATCTGTGTACTTAGATAGATAAGAGTTTCTATTTTCACTGCAGTCAAGTGTGTGTGTGTGTGTGTGTGTGTGTGTGTGTGTGTGTGTGTGTGTGTGTGTGTGTGTGTGTGTGTGTGTGTGTGTGTGTGTGTGTGTGTGTGTGTGTGTGTGTGTGTTTGTTTGGGCTCTTACTTGACATTACAGAGAGCCTTTTTACACCATAATGTAGGGCACTGTTATTGCCATATTCTCCTCAACAGAGACTGCTGATGTCATAGGTTCATAGGTTCATACTAGGCTATCTGCCCTGGGGCAATTATAAGCCTAGCCCGATTCTGTATGGCTTACGCCACCCCTTGATTTGAGTATACTGTGCCCTTTTTTAAGGTTTAGTTTACTGTGCCTCTGTCTAGTAGTGACACAGGAGTAATCCCTGGGACAAACCTATGATCCCCCATCCACTTATCGAGATTCTTCTTGAAGAGATTCAGTGAGGTGCTCTGCCTCACATGAACTGGAATTCTATTCTAGAGCGAAGGGAGCCTCTGGGTTATGAACCTGTCCCTCCAGCTATAAAGTGTTGTATGAAACACTCCAAGTCAGACTTGAGCTGGGGAACTTGTGTAAAGTACTGAGTTCTGCAGTCTGTGCACTTAGATAGGTAGGGGTTCATGTCTCACTTAAGTCAACTGGGTTTGTGTATTTGTGCTCTTGCTTGACATTACAAACAGCCTTTTACACTAGCATGTGGGACACTGCTATTGCCATATTCTCCTACACAGACACTGTTGATGTCATCAGCTATATCTGATTTGTGTATCTACACTATTTCCACCAGGGTAGCATCAGAGACTGGCCTGGGGCCAAGCAGAAGTCACCTCATCCTATGCAATACAGATTACCGTGGGGTCTATATCACTTTGACAAATCATTAATGAGTGAACACCTAGTCATGGAACCTTTTTTATTGAAGCTGCTAATCATCAAACACCATTTCAATTATAATTTTACCTAGGGAAAATCAATAGTAGGCCAATCAAGCGACTATGAAAAAAGTCTTAAAATTTAAAACCTACCCAGGTAGGGGGCCAAGCACCCCACACTCCTCCAATGTTGGGAGCTGCCCCCACTACACCACCCTAACTAAATATACCAACTCCAAGATCATGCTACAGTGGGAAAAAGGGCAACTTCCAGATGGTGGCCAACCATTGATTTGCCCTAGGAAAAATTTGCCATTCAGTGATTAATGGCTTCGATAAAAAAAAGGTTTGATGAATAAGTGTTCGCTTATTAGTGATTCAACAAAGTGATATTGACCAATTACAGTGACACGGCTTTAAATCTATCTGCATGCATCATGGCATGGTTTTTAGGCCTTGTATTTTCTTGATGAGAAACACCTGTGGTGTCTCCAGCTGATGCATGTCTCTGGTGAGGTACATGCAAAACAAAGCATTATACTCTATTAGCATTCTAATGAAGGTTGAGTACAGTGCTGTCATACAATTCTAAGATCTGAATATGATGGCATGGTTTATGATGTGCACAACATAGACTTTCAATACCAGTGGGACACTTGGTGGTCGAAGTTCAGATTGCTATCTATATGTGTTCCCAGTGCTTGCATCACTGGGTTTCAGTATAGCAGGACTGTTGTCAATGCTGTAATTAGCAAGGAATTCTACTTTACAGAAGGACAAAATAAAGACACATTTCTGCATTTATTTGTAGATCATGTGGCTTTGTCACCACTCATTTGTCTGTGTTGTTCATCCTGTTGTATATCATCATCAGTGGATTCAATGATTGCACCCAATATGCAAGAATCAGCAAACTTGGTAAGCCAAAGGCCAAATACTTTAGCCTGAACTGGCAAGAAATAGATTTCACACAGTAAAGGGCCAAGCACAGATCCCTGAGGTTTGCCAGTGGTGACAGCTCTACAGGTACAGGTTGATTAACCAACTTTCACATTGTGTTCTGTCAGTGAGCCAATTGGTTACCCATCAAATGACATAAGGATTAATCTCCAACTTGTAGAGTTTCTCAATGATACCTGCATGGGGAATTGTGTAAAAAGCCTAGGTCAGATCAAGATAGGCAGTCTTACCTTCATCCAGGCCTATTACACAAAGCCAGTGGACAGTGGCAATCTCACAGATCTGACTCAGCACAAACACCTTCCTGATATGGTTGAATACACACTTCATCAAACTCTCCACATGGGCTATGTTTCCATAGAAGTGGGTACATCAACATGCATCCATCTGAGTTCGGTGGGCACCACCAGATACATGCATGTATAGACACATCCTGACTCTCCTCAACTGTGCAGATGAACATGCCATCATGGACCTTTTCTAAATGGATGCTAGTGGTATTGTGGCTGTGTGTAACAGACATTTGTAAGCTGCTAATGCTACATCATGCCTATTACATCTGATAAATCTCCTCAAAGAGGTAATCAAGGGCATGCATGATGACAACTCTATCATTCTGTTGAATTTGACCAGGCCAAGGCATTTGGCACACATCCACACTGAGGTATTCAGTCAACACTGTCAGATGTGACCTTAAACAGCTATATCACCAAGTGAGTAGACCAGTGTATCACATACAAGGAATCTCACTATGTTGAAATGTATGAAGTGACCTTTATCTCAGGTCCAGTGATCAGCTCCATACATCAGGGCTGTCTGCTAGGCCTTTTCTTGCCCATTAAGTGACTGACATTACAGATGACATACACATCCTGTGTCCAAACAACTGCCTGAAGGACTACAGATTGTGGGCAATCATTGACTCCAACTGTGATATTAGTATAATGCAGACAGTATCAACACATATCAAAGATTCCTGAACCCAGCCATGAAACACCTGCAATGACAAGAAAACATGGGGGGATTTGTTATGTCAGGAAAACAAACATGCAACCCAAGTGTAATGTGGGCATCACACCCTATAATCAGACCATTAGGTATGTGACTTGTGTCCTAGGATAGATGGTATGTGGAACATCCACCAGCATGTGATCACAGTGCTGACTACTCCCTTGTATGTAATACGACTACTGAGTATGTGAAGGACATCCACATCAGAGGCCATAATATGTCCATAGTTCACAGCCTTCATCACACCAATAACTGATTACAATGCACCCTTCTATTTGTACCTCCCTACACATCTTCCAGTGATGTGCAACTGAAGTGTACCACCTTTGTCACAGTGAGCTGTCACACAGCTTATTGGTTATACCCAGGTATTCTTTTTGTGGCATAAACAAGACTGTCTGGTAGTGCTGAACAACCATCAAGTTGTTACACGAGATGCATGTGTGTTACCTGTTCTGATGATGCACACACTACATACATAGGTGTTTCAACAACATTAATGGGCATGGGCGACATCCGTGACAGTGTGGATTGTGCTCTCTCTCTCTACATATATATATATATATATATATATATATATATATATATATATACATATATATATATATATATATATATATATATATATATATATATATATATATGTATATATATATATATATATTATCACAACTAGCCTGCATTGCTCATAATGTCACATAAAGTTATAACAGTGTCCCTCCTAACACCTATAGATGTGATAGTGCCAGGAAAGTGTGCTTGATTACCTTCATAGAGTGTGGACATATCATGATAGTTGTACAAGTGTGTTTGTGCAGAATCATCTCTTATCACTCTAAATCTCATATGTTATGTCAGAGGCATAGGATTACCTCTGGTATTATTCTGATACTGTCTATGATTGTGGTTGGTTCTTTTAATGTTGCCCATGAGCATTTACCTGTGTCCCACTTGCTGGAAACCTCTGCTGAGATTTAACTCATATTCAGGCAAATCAAGTTTGCACAGGTTCACCTACCCCAATTGTATGTGATATCCCTGACAGATGTAATGTATTCATCATGTAAGGATGCTTATCTCACACAGACATCCTCCTCATTGTTATGCCACCTTGTGTGACAGTCACATAATACACATTTTCACTGTGCAGTCCCAACTGTACCATATAGATATGTGATTGATTGCGGCTACAACAATCTTTCACTGGCATGCCCTCATCTGCTGTACATTAGGTTGTTGTGTCTGTCCTCTTTCCCTGTGTTCATTCCTATAATTCATCTGTGTGCTGCTCCTTATTCAATACAGACACTTCCCCTGAGTGTTTATTTTACATGGCAGTCCATGTATCATTACAGATCATTTACACAGCTTCAGTACAGAATGCCAGGAATGGGATATCACAATACTCTGCACTGTAGATACAATGTCCTGCACTGTGTTTGGATCCTATATTTGACATCATATCTCTCAAATGTCCAGATTTTCACAGAATAAGAATAAGAGACTGAGAGGTATCTGTGAAGCCCTGGTGATCATTGTGGCATTCTGTGCAAAACCACAGACCTTCAGTGCTCTGATTTAAACAGGAGTGCTATCTGTGTCTGCTTACATGGTTTCCTGGCCGTGGTGCATGGCATGAATATGAATTGCATGTTGCTGTTTGCCCCATACCACCTCTCACACATGTAAACTTGGTGTGGGCTTGGTTCTACTTTGAAACATCTAAAACCCATAACATCTAATTTCATAACATTGAGACCAGAACATCTAAAACCCAAAATGTCTAAAACTCATAACATCGAATTTCATAACATCAAACACTATAAATCACAGGAAAATAACATCCCCTCCACATATAACACCACCAAACTACCAAACACACTTTTTACTATGTTTCTGCAGGGGGGCAAGCCCCCCCTGCAACCCCCACACCCCCCGTAAATTAAATATACCAACTCCAAGATCATAACAGTGGGAAAAAGTTAATTTCCTAACCCCACTGTAACAAGCTCCCCTGCAGAAACGTAATAAAAAGTGTGTTTGGTAGTTTGGTGTTGTTATATGTGGTGGGGATTTTATTTTCCTATGATTTATAGTGCTTGATGTTATCAAATTCGATGTTATGAATTTTAGACATTTTGGGTTTTAGATGTTCTGGTCTCAATGTTATGAAATTAGATGTTATGGGTTTTAGATGTTTTAAAGGGGACCCGTGGGCTTTGTGCAAAGCCTATATGGAGTTTATTGAAGTCCCAGGGAACACAAAAAAAGATACTGAAAGAAATTGTGAATTATTGAACTTTAATGAACTATTTCAGTTATTGTATTTAGGTCCAGGGATTATTGCTTAGCTTAAATAATTTCAGAAATTTATCACACGTGTATGGATGTGAAAAATTTATTTCAGTAATGACATAATGCATTTGATGAATGCAGCTTTTGTGCATTGCTTGAAAGTCAAACATTTGTGATACATATGATTTATGGAAGGAGGAGAATGAAATCCATAGTGTGTGCCTTGAGGAGATTTCTAAATACCACTACATATGTACATATTTATCTAATTACTGTTATATATATATATATATATATATATATATATATAGATATATATATATATATATATATATATATAGTTTCACTTCATAATCTTGAAATGCTGAAATGCCGAATTTCAGCATTTCGAGACCATGAAGCCGAAACTTCAGAATGCTGAAAGTGCAGAAGAGCGAATGTGAATATGTCGAATTTGCACTCTTGCATTTCTGGTGCATTACATGAAGTGTTTGACTGGTACGGTGTCTGGGACTGAAGCAAATGCGAATATGTCGAATCTGCACTCCTTGATTTCTGGTACGTTACATGAAGTGTTTGATTGGTGTGGTGTCTGGGATTGAAGGTGAGTGAGTATATGTGTGTGTTTTTGTACGTTGTATGTGTGAGTAAGGGTAGGGGGTGTAAGTATGAGTGTGAGTGTTGGATTTGTTGGTGTTTGTATATGTGTGATGTGCATCTGTGTATGCGAGCGAGTGAAGAATGCTGTGGTGTGTTTTTTTTAATTATAGTTATGTGTGATCTCAGAGTTGGTATATATAAGTAGGGGGTGTGGGGGACACAACCCCCAACATGAGGGGTGCAGGGGGGCTTGCCCCCCTGTTTACATGTAGTGTAGGGTTGTGTGGTTTGTTTGCTGTGGGTAGAATGGTGTTTGTGTTATTTGGTGTATGGTGTATGTATGTTCGTGATTGTGTGATTCATGATTGTGGGTTTCGGGATTGTGAATGGTTTGGCTTCATGGTCTCGAAATGCTGAAATTCGGCATTTCAGCATTTTGAGATTATGAAGTGAGACTATATATATATATATATATATATATATATATATATATATATATATATATATATATGTATGTATGTATGTATGTATGCACACATATATTCGGTCACGGTATTATTGTTGAGTGTCTATATTTAGGTAATTATTCTGTTGATGTTTAATTTGCTCTTTTCCTGTTACAGTGCAATATATAAGGAATTTCTTGTGTTCTACACTGTTAACTAGGTATTATACTTTTAAGATTGTTACGTGCTGTGGTTCTTAGTTTGTTTTTGGGGTTGTACATTTGCAGTGCTGTATAGGGTAGTGGTGGTGTGTATGTATGGGCTCATAAAACAGTGTAGGTATGGTAGTTTTTCCTCGTCTACACTACTATGTGATCATGGAGTTAGTAATATAAAAATGTAGGGTCATATGTGGTATAGAAAGGCTTGCAGCTTAATTGAGCAGTATTTCTGAGGTGAATTCAATAACACTTTATTTAGGCAACTTAATGTTTTGGAAATCAATATGTTATTTTCAATACATCAGTTTCCAATGAGTTGCCTGTTCAGCCATACCATACACTCACACTCTCACACACATTGGAGCAGATTTATGAACACCTATACTAACTGCTGCTATCATGTAAGAGGTGTGGTGCACAACACACTATTTTGTATTCACTAAAACAGGGATAAAAGGCAGACTATGCTAATGAAAGCATACATAGCCAAATAAAATGCTAATTAACCAATCCAACATGGCAGAGCTCTTCAGGAGGGTCTATATTAAAAAAAATGAATGGAACTAATGTCGAACGGCCTGAATATCAAAATGGCCATTCAAATAACTTGGTTTTGTGGGGGGCTGCGCCCCCACACACACACACACACACTGCTAATTATATATACCAACTCTGAGATCGGACTACATTGAGGAAAGGGCAAAATTCCCGATCCTCACTGTACCTCAATCTCACAAACCAGAACTCGATGAATGGCCATTTCAACATTCTGGCCGTCCGGTTTTTTAATGTAGACCCCTTCAGGAACCTATAAAGTAATCATGTACAATTAGTGTAGACAGTTTGCCCTGAAATCCTAAACTCCTTGGAATACAGCCACAATTATACTTAGAAAAAAATGTTAGGGGTTGCTGCTGCCATCATTAACCTGTATATGCAAAAGGCTTTAATTCAAAGTGCTACTGCTACTACCAGACCTCAGCCAAGAAGAAGATGAAGAATAAGAAGAAGAGGGGTATTTAGAATCCATTAAACTTATCATGAACTGTATGACACAGAAATTGTAGGGTGATACCATGTAGACAGGGAAACACTACAGGAAATATGCAACCTGTGCCTCCTTCACAGGCGACCCTAAGGAAATCATGGAGAACCCATCCCAGTGGAAACAAAGGTATATACTAGCTACAGACACTTTTCAGGGACCACAGTGGATATATTATGGGCTTCACAGGTCTCATCTTCTAAAATATTACATCATTTTCTAAATACAATGCTAAAACCTGCAGGAGAGCATATCAGTCTCCCACACACCCCAGGAGAGAGAGTAAAAAACATGCAGAAATGTTGTGTAATAATACATTTTGATGAAGGTTTTAAGGGCCATAGATTGCACATAGAAATAAAAGCCACAACTGGTGAACAGAGAAAGAGGTACATTAACAGGAAAAGATAGCACTGTATAAACTGTCAGGTTGTCTGCAAAGCCCAAGGGGTAATCTACAATGTGTTGCAGGTAACCCAGGCAGTTTTCATGACTCACACATATGGCACACCTGTGAGTTGTACACAATATTTGCTAGGGGTGAGCTTCCTAAAGGGCATCTAGTGAGGGATGCAGATTATGCTCTGGAGGCTTGATGCATGACACCCATCAGAAATTAACACTACCCCCCTGAGCAAAGATACATTGATGCCCATGCTGAAACTAGGAATACCATAGAACATGTATTTGGCTTGCTGAACTCAAGGTTCTGGTATCTAGACACATCAGGAGGTGCACTTCAGTATGACCCAGCAACCTCTGCCCAAATTCTCACAGTCTGTGCCATGTTGAACAATATAATTTTTAGGAAACACCAAGGGGCAGAACCACAGTTTCCAGGACTACAGGCAGGGCCAACAGCTCCAGCAGATACAAATGAGGAATCTGAGGGAGAACCATTAGCTACAGATGGCACTGGCAGATGTAGGCATGCAGAATATGCCCTATCTCTAGATAAGAGGCAAAAAAAAGCATACACAATGATTACTTAAATAAAAATCTAAGATCCTAAGCAGATACAAACATTAAAACTAATGCTTGCAAACGCCCATTGCTATGTTCTGTTAGCATCAGACAGAAACAGACCTCAGGGCCACATCTTGTAGTTGCAGTATAACAAGATAAGTGTGGAACCTGTGTGGAAAAAAGAGGTGTATAACTGATTACTGTCATATGCAAATACTTATATGTCCCTATGATGGAACATGTCTTTAGGTATACAGTAATATCAGTAATAGTTTATGACTGATGTTTCAGTATATAGCTATGGCCTTTGCCCAGTAATGTGTATCAAGCATTTCAGTTACCACTGTATAAACCAGCAGGCAGGTCAGTGGTAGTATCATTTGTACAAGTATACCAATAATCAATACTTAAATATTTACTTTGACTGCAGTGCTAAGAATACTAACAAAATACAAAAAGGGTCAACACTTAGATGACCAATCATTCACAAGTGACTAGGAACAACTAATGAAAACATTTCTTCTGCAATACATTTACATTAAAGCAAGCTTCTAAATGAGAAGCATTAGCTATCCACTCTGTGCATCAAACATATATGTGACTGCATCTGAAAAAACACACCTATAATTCAACACTAACCTTGAAATTTTAATGATGAGAAATATCTGAAGAAACATAGGCAAAATCACTGAATAATTTCCATCCTAAAATAATGGCTGTCCAAGATACGGTAAGGATATTAATCTGAATACAATTTAGAGCAGTGGGCAAAGTACTACAAGAATGCAAAGAAGTTGCACCAAAATGTATTTTTGTTAAATATATGGTTTTAATAATGATTATAATTTACTGCTTTGCACTGTGATAGATCAGATGTGTAAACTGAAGGAAAATAGTCACAAAAGTGTTAAGCTTTTTAAGGGGAGCACCTCCCATAGCCAGTCCCTTGACAGGGCCACAACTCCACCCCCCAGAGAGGCCACACCCAGGGATTTATTAGCCAATGGAGCATCCCCACCCTTAAGTCATTCAATTTGGAGTGGTGTTCATCTCTCTCAGCAGTCAATAAAACATTTTGAAGACACAGAGACCTCCTGATATTTCTTCAGCTTTAATAGGTTAAGTTTAGTAACATCTGTAACTTTCATCAGACCACAAGATATTGGCATTGAGGTTCCCCTCTGAATAAGAGCACCACCAGGAAAATAGAAAGAACCTACCTTGGAAATCAGAACCACCCCTATGGCAACTAAACATCATCCCTGGTCCCAAAAAGGCCACAGATTTTCCACGTTTATTGCACTTAGAGAAAGAAGACTGCTGATGCAGGGTTCAAATCCAGTGTGCAGATCATTTTACAGAGGTGGTCAGAATGCCATTTGTCACAACATTTTGATTATAAATGTAACAATAAATGCAAATGAGTATCATAACTATATTTATTACAACAAATGTGTCATTAATGCTTACTAAAGATGCCCGATATAATGTGTTCAAATTATGTTAAACATGACAATGATGATATTTAATTTAGAATGCATTTGCATAGGTATGATGTTCACAATAGTTTTGCTATAATTATTATAAGTTATCACATATTACAAGTTTAGGACATTTTGTCTTATGAAGTATGTATGTAACATAACCCACCAGGTATTTACTCAGGTCATGTAACTGCATGCATCTACAATGTATTTAAAAACAGAAACACGATCTTTTACATAGAAATGGAGTCCCATGGCTAACATCACACACATACAGGCGTCTCTTAAGTATAGCTCCATTCATTCTTAAATTAGTATATCTGTGCTAAAACATAGGTTTTCCAGTGTCACTGACAATTTGTAAGCAAAGTTTAACCTTTTATCCTTTTTCTCATGGGTTTGATTCCCAGGTGGTGCTACTAAATCTTACTAGTGTGCAAGTCTCAGCAATGCAATATGTCACAAGACATAGCATTTTTCCACAAAACAATGATTAGAATAAACACCAGAAAACATTTCAATGTTTAACATTGGAACATCTGTCGATAGGTTGAGCATCACACGTGGCCAAATCTCACTGTCATATTTCGCACCATCTGTGCTTTTTTATATAATCACTGCCAATGTGTCTGCCAAGCCTTTGCTGTGCTTTTAATTGCACAAATGCAGCTGGTGAGGCTGTATGTCTTTGTGCACAAGCTGTTACACATGAGATCTGAACTGGCTGCAAACTCAGACACATAATTTTAGCTTGACTTCTGCAGATATAGCTGGCAAATGTAGGGATGGTGTTCCATTTAGAGCACAAAGGTGGGGTGTCGAGGAGTCCACAATTTTTGTGGTACTCCTCATGAAGTACCACAGCTGGAGGCTGCTGAAGATGAATATACTAGGTCTCAGTATAAGGCTGAAGCTTGGAATAGCTTGACAAAGGTGGTTTCCAGTGCAACTGGCATTCCACGCACTGGGGAGCATTGTCATCGCTACTATAGTGAAATCAAGAGGCACAGGTAGGACATCCTCAAGTGATGTGAGAATTAATTTAAGACTGAAAACACCCCTCAGTTGTGTAAGTAAAGTGACCCATGAACAGCCTGTGATATTGCATTGATCAGCCAGCCAGGACACTTAGTCATTATGCTGTCAATTTTTATTTCTCTTTTCCCTACTGTACAGCTGCAGAGCAGATAGCAGAACACTGGGAGTTGCATCAGGAGAGACTAACTTGCCTCAGAGAGGCATGGGGTAAGTATCCATCAGGTCTGAATTCAAGACAGAGAAGTATTTTCAGTAAATCACTATATATCATTTTGAGCAAGTATACCTTAATTTTTATACTAAGGGTATATGCTTGCTCCAATAGCTCTTGGTGACTCCATTAAGTAATGAATATGTTAACTTAATTGTATGTAGGTTCAATACTCAGGAGCAGCAATTAGATTTTTTTATATGATAGCATTTGTGATGATGTGAGATATTGCCAGTTATGTCAGGAGAAGTAGGATAGTAGATGTGCAACATATGCCAGCACAGCTAGCTGGAATTTTGTAAAGAATTATATGTCAATTGCATATTAAATTGATTGGTATAGATACTTGTATTGAAAATGTATTTGGAAAGCTGCTTATGTTAAAAAATGTATCAACAGTGTGCCTTGCTGGGCAGAAAAGAAATGCACATGCATTATTGTAACTGTTTATTGTAACAGAGAATACTGGAAGACAAGAGGTTAATCTCAATCTACCTGACTTTGAGAAATAGTAAGAAATTTAAATTGCTGGGCCTAGGCCATGAAGATGTTATCTCACAGTTTTGAGTGAAGTCAGAGATGGAATGCCTGTAAGAAGCATAGTTTGTTAGTCTCTGTAGAAGCAGTAGAAGTTTGTAATTATTTTATGACTTCCAGAAGCTGCACCAAATCTGAGCAATGCTGTTGGGTGTGTATTAATGACATGTAGGTGCTAAAATCCTTGCAGCGTCTTGTGTTGTTGATAGTGTGGGAAACAGAGTCAGATGACCAGATGTGATGTCATTCTGTAAGATATCCCAGAAATAATATTTAGATATTATATTGTCAAGTCTCTCAGTCAGACTAAGCACTCTGGTTCTGGGACCTGACATAGAAGGATCTCTCATCCATTTCATCTTGCCTTGCTCTATTAAGTAAGTAGGAAAAGTAATTTTCTAGATCAGTCAGGAAAATATACTGAGAATAGTTAAGTATTGTTTTTCAGTAACTGTGCAAATCTTTCCAGCTGTGTTATTTTTAATATTTCCTGTGACTGAAACACAGGTGTTTACTATAAATAGATGTTTAGTATTTTCATGTCTTTTTTACTGTTTATTATTAAATATATTTAAGCTTTACATTGTGGCTGGTCCTTTTAGAAAATATTTAAGCTTTGAGAGTATTTGCATGTATTTGCTTGGTGATAACTCTGGCCACTCCTAAAAGCCTTGCTGTTAGTCAAACTGCTATTTGTATTAGTATTAATTGTACACAATAAAACTGGGTACCCTTGTAAGAGTCTTAAAGTAGCTTGCAGGGGTTCTGGTGGCAGCGAAACTACCTTATAGTCTGGGCAGAAGGAAGCATAGCTAGTAAACCTGTGCCATCCTTTCCCATGTGTGTGTGTGTGTGTGTGTGTGTGTGTGTGTGTGTGTGTGTGTGTTTGTGTGTGTGTGTGTGTGTGTGTGTGTGCAAATCAATTCTCAAAGAGTGAGTGTGTCAGCTGCTTGGTTTCACAGAGAGGGTGTGTGAGGACTTGGCTTGGTATCCCAGCTGACGACTCAACTCTACAACTGTGTCAGTGGGGAGCCTTACTGGGGACAAATATAAAGAAATCCAGACCCCTGGCTGACTGTGTTCACTGTGTGCTCTTAAGGGAAATTGTGTGTGATGCAGAGAGAGCTGCATCTGGAAATATTGGGAGTATCTATTTTTGCTCCAAGTGAACATCCCTTTCCAGTGTCAGTGGTGAGGATTCAGGCTCATTGATTACTGGCCCAGAGAGGGGACTTCACAGTATTTATAAGATGTTAACTGCAATAATGCATGACAGCAACAATTCTGTTTTTGCAAATGCAATTATTAACTTTGAAAGCATATATCTGATATGGTATAGTCAAATACATGTTTCTCGTTGTCATATCATACCATTATGATTTATTGATTGAGTTTATGACATATTAATGCCTTCCCATCTTATCTGGATGTGGCAAAGGTGTACATATTTATTTCTCATATTGATTTATGTATTGAAATAATACAATAATGTGACATGCTAGTGAGCTACTTCTCTCCTTTTTGCCCCCCCCCACCATATCTCTCTTTCTATCTCTTTTTTATTTCATATACAATTTTAAATACATTGCTGCTGAAAACAAACTAGCAATTAGCATAGGGTGACCACTACATTTCGGCCCACCATAACTCCACAAATGGCTGCAGTGGTGCTACCAAGACAGCACAGACACCCAGCACATCTTGGTTGCAACCTGTCAGTGTTGCGTCTATAACTCCTGCTTTATCTGCTCCACCTGTGTCAGGTAGCTCTTCTTCTGCTGCTGGTGCAGTGGTACTCTCCAGGAGCAGTACAAGTGATTTTGTCACATGTCAGAAGTTGAAAGAGATGGTGGAGGGTATAATGGAGAGAGGCCGCAGGGCTCAGTGTCTGAATCAGTGGGAATGAAAAGGTCCTGCACAGTACTGCCATATCAATGCCACATTTGGCACTGACCCATGCAACTGACACCAGAGATAGTGATGATAGTTCTGAGCGTGAGGACTAGACTCTCACTGTTTTCAAGCTGGACATGGTTGCACCTCTGATGTCCCCTCCCTATCATGATATCCCCCAACCTTTTGTG
Source organism: Protopterus annectens (assembly GCF_019279795.1). Classification (NCBI taxonomy): domain Eukaryota; kingdom Metazoa; phylum Chordata; order Ceratodontiformes; family Protopteridae; genus Protopterus; species Protopterus annectens. Next base: position 1,471,665,283 of record NC_056743.1, read on the forward strand.
TCTATCACCATCCCTGTCTTGTACAAGATGTATGTTTGCACCTGCTACCTAGTCTACTATAACTACCTGACCCTCTTATTCCTAAACACGTTCCCTAATATTCCTCACTCTCAAAAAAAAAAAAATGGGTACCTGTCTCACAAAAAAAAGCTATGCCCCATACACAGAGCTCCACTTTGCCTATGTGTTATTTTGATACACTTGATGTGGTCGAGTTGGCTAAACAACATTATTTTGCTATTGTTACCCATCCCTGGTGGCAAATCTCCGAAATCATAAAATTCTATGCAGAATTCTATATTTATGTTGTGCTGAAGTGGATAGACATGGGATTTTCCCACCACTAGCATGCAAATTCATACATGTTTTCCCCTGTGTCCTATTCTATGTGTGCCCCCAATTTCCCAACTGTGTTATCAACCCCCTTTTCCCCACATTTAATCTGTTAAAATAATAGAAGCACACACACAGCAGTCATGGTCAGAAGAGACTCATCAAATAGCCTTCACTTCTTGTCCTGAGAATTTGCTCAGAGATTTATTCTGTACCAGTGCAGAGTGACACAATAGCATTCCAATTTCACGTCCTATGGCAAAAACTGGTGAGTTTTTCACATCACCTGCACTAGTCCAGTTCCTTTCATGCAAATGTGATTAAATCTGATGGAGTGTATGAACACAGAGCAAAGACTGTACTTTGAAAAAGTTACACTAACATTTGTTAAGCTGTTGGAAGTAATGAAATAAAAGTTCCTTTGCTGTGTGTTGAGATGAATTACCCTGTCCATAGACTGCTGTTTTTGTCTAGTGTCAAGAATTCTATTACAGCTGCATGTTAAATTAATATTTAGTGTCATTTTATATTCTTATCATATTTTAACTCCAAGCATCTGTATTTAGTTACATTTCATTAACATAGCATTTGACTACTGCAGTGAGAAATTGTTTGCAAGAACATTCCATTCCCAACAGGGAGGCTTAGTAAACTATCTTTGGCCTGGTTATGTTTTAATCTTGTTTCTACTTTGCTACCTCTTCTTGGTTCCTATAACAAGCACTTTATTGTACAGAACATGAGAGGGTAATAATGAGGAAACACCTAAGGGTAACATACCATAAAGATGGTCCTAAATTATTCATAAACAAGTGTTGATAATTCTCTCCCCATCATTCCATCCCTCTTCACCCTGTTGCTTCGGTAAGTTGTCACTGTCCCTTCAATTGTGTGATTTAAACTGCATGGAATGGTAGTTCCTTTTTGTTTGCTGAGGTAATGCTCAGATTTACAGACTGATTTTTACATACTTTCAAGGTTCTAATTCAGAAATATGTCAAACTGTTATTGACCATTTTTGTTAGAGTATTTCATGTGTAGCTGTCACCTACATATTGTTTTAAGCCATCATTAGGTTCATAGGTTCATACTAGGCTATCTGCCCTAGGGCATTTATAAGCCTAGCTAGAGTGTGTTTGGCTTTAGCCACCCATTTTAAATTAATTTTGCTATACCTTTTTCGAGGTTAGTATACTGTGCCTTTGTCTAACAGTGACACAGAAGTGATACCCGGGGTAAACCTATGATCTCCCATCCACTCATCAAGATTCCTCTTGAAGAGAGTCAATGAGGGACTCTGCCTAACCTGGACTGGGATTTTATTCCAGAGTGAAGGGAGCCTCTGGGTTATGAATCTGTCCCTCCAGCATGTCCCATTTATTTCAGTGCGGAGGTTCAAGTCTCTCGAGCACGTAGCTCGATGGGATTTGGAGTTTCTGAGGTACAGCATGTCCATTAATTACGGGTTGGACATGGCTTTATACGTCAGGCACAGATCGCCTCTGAGCAGGCGGTATGCCACTGAGTAGAGCTGGAGTTTCTTTAACCGGGCAGCGTGTGGCATCTGTTTGAGCCCTATGATCCTCTTGGTGAGGTACTTTTGGGGTCTTTCCAGTTGCTGCAGGTGTCTGGTAAGGTACATCCCAGTATGGCTATATGGTTGCATCTCTCACATGTGTTGGAATTTGTTGGGAGGAGGAGAGGGCTGTCTGTGTACATGAGGCAGTTGTAACATTACCTCAAGATTCCCAGATTCACCAGCTGGACCAGAGAAGAGATTGACAACTGACCTTTGGACATGCTAGAATAGTATTGGGAAATCCTTTATAATTGAAAAAAAAGGCCAATGGGGAACAAGGAACTCAAGGGGAGTTTGTGAGTGTGTAGTGCTTTTAATCTTTTAGTGCTGACTTATATAATTGCTTTAGTGCGCAAGTGCCAGGTATCTTAAATGCAATGTGTTACAGGTAACTTAAATGCAAAAATGACAAACAGTAACTTTCTTTCACGTGAAACAAGGAAATAAGTACAGTAAGCAATGCAGATATCACTAGGGATCCACAGAAGCGCTGAAAAGCCGCGTTTTAGGTGGAATTAGCATTTCAGGGAAATAACAAGCAAACAAACAACAAGCATACAAACAAAGCTAGATTCAACAGGCCTGGATCTAGTCTATGCTACAGCAAAGAAGGTGTACCAATTTCAGTAAGAAACAGTTCAAATATGCAGGCACTATAAGCCTTTAACCAGAAATTCCCAGCTCAGAAGGGCAGAGTCCAGCCTCTCCTCCCACAAGAGTGCAGACCACGAACCTTCTTAATGTAAAATAACTGGCCTGAAGCCCAAGTGCTTAAACCAGAACTAATACACTTTTAGAATAACAGACACTGAGCCCTCAATCAGCAGTTCCCAACTTAGAAGGATGTAAAGCTACCTGTCCTGCCACCACAGTGCAGGCCACAAACCTTCCTAATGTAAAACAACTGGTCTGAAGCCCAAGTGCTTAATCCAAAAGACTTAGAATGACAGCTACACTTTAATCAAGTTACTACCAAGCAGTAATAAATACAATTGAATACTTTAAAGAATGCCTGGATTAGTGCTCAAGTTATACAAACAAAGCTAGATTCAGCAGGCCTGGATCTAGTCTATGCTACAGCAAACAAGGTGTACCAATTTCAGTAAGAAGCAGTTCAAATATGCAGGCACTATAAGCCTTTAACCAGAAATTCCCAGCTCAGAAGGGTAGAGTTCAGCCTCTCCTCCTACAAGAGTGCAGACCACGAACCCTTTTAAGGCTTCCTGCCTCCATCTCCCCCACTCTATGTTTCTTCCACCACCTGTGTCATCAGCCTGTTTCCTCACCATTTGCACAATGCCTGGTGCTGAGCAGTACCTGTAACTTAAGGGAAATGGAATTACAGAGATTATGGCAAAATCTTGTGAGTTTTTGCCTCTGGCCACATTACTGTGGTCCCCTCTATGCTGCTGTTCCTTAGCCTTAATGAGCTATGTACAGACAGGCTAATCTTCTCCGGATCAGTCTGAAGGCTTGAATGTGCACCACATAGGATGTTCCATTTGCAAATCTTGTTAGGAAGCATGCTGCCCAGAAATTCCTGGCTTCATGACAAATGTGCAAATTATGACACATAACACCTTAACATAACACATCACTGTTCTGCATTGGATTGTTTATTATGCTCCTGGCTGTAATGTACACCTTATATAATGTTAAAACTGCCATTACTGTGATGACGCTTAATACCTGCATTCTCCATTGCCTCACTTTTTTTGACCATCTCATCAAACCAGTAAAATTAAGACTCTGAAGTGACATTTCCTGCATGATGTACTGACAGAATTCACAACTGAAAAATGCATTTGGCATAGTGTCAAGGGTTTGAATCCAGAAATATATGTAAGTCATATTTATAAGTGCTGATTACCCCTCTTAGTAAACCACCATTATCCTGGTTATATCTTAAATCATGTTTCTACTTTTTGACCCCTACTTGCTCCCTATTGGAAACACTTGATTGTACGTAGCATGACAGATTACATATCAGAAAAAACAAAACAGTAATATACTACAAAGGTATTAAAATGGCCCAGAAAAATATAACACTCTTTGTCGCTCTCTCTCTGCCTCCATGTCTCTATATGTTCACACTTCTGCATCATCACTTTTTACTGTTTTATATTTATTACGCTACTAGATGTAATGTATACTTTTCAACCTCTTAGAGCAAGAAATCTGGAGAATGCCATAAATAATGGGGGGGGGGGGGGGCAAAGGCCCAGAAATTGGGACAATTTTTAAATATTGCTTTTAAAAACATAGAAAGTTGATAAAATAACAGGTTTTACCTTAGCATGAATTTTCTGAATGATATAAAGTCTGAAATTCAAATGCCTTTCATTCATTTTTCAGTTCAATCCTCAATGAATTGCCAGTAATTTGCCAGAAAATCAAATTTTTATGAGGAACAGAATAAAAATACAAATCAAAAATCTAGACATTCTGAGAAAATCTGGGCAATTGAGATGTATGATGCATATGTCATTCAGATTTTACAAATTTCATGAGTGAAATGAAGATGGACACATACATGCTCCTTTTTTCAAGCTGTTGTCAGATTTGAACTGTGTCACATAACAGTTCCTATGTGGTGTGGTTAGATAATTCTCATGTCTGTAGATTTGTTTTGGAATATTGTCAGAGTTCAAATCCAGATGTATGCCAAAATGTTTTGCATGAATCCTTTGTGTGTAACTGTTGGCTACACATTTTCTTAACACACACCATTATCCTGCTGGTGTATTAATCTGCCTGCTTCCTGTTAAGAATACTGTCTTGTACAGATCATGACCAAATGATTATGATGACAAACCAAAGAGAAAAACAATACAAAAATGTGCAGAAATGGGCCATAAACAAATCTCTTCCTATTTCTCTATCCCTATCTCCCAGTCTTTCTTCCTCATTTCATGTCCTCACATTTTGCGTGAAGCTTGGCATTGCCAACCAATGGTGAGTGATAGTAAATGTCATTTCACGTCGTATGGCAAAAGCTGAAGATTTTAATTTCATAAGTTCATAGGTTCATAGGTAGTTACTAGGTTATTGAACCTAGGTCCTTTATAAGTCTAGCCATGTTATACCCTTGTTCACTTATTGACCAAGATGTATGGTCTATATGTTGCAGAACGAGTCTATGATCAGCACCAACAGCCATTATCCAAGAGGGACATAAGTGGCACCCTCTGAGTAAATGCATGGTCTCCCTTCCAGTTGTCCAAATTATGTTTCAATAGAGTCATTGAGGAGATCTGTTTTATGTGAATTGGGAGTTTGTTCCAGAGGAGTGGCAATCTATGGGATCCATATCCCTCTCTCCAGCATGTCCTGTTAATGTCACAGGCTAGGTTAAGATCCCTACAGTGAGTGGATCTTGTCCCATTTGACTTGTAGATGTGCAGCATGTCCATTAAAGCAGGGTCCGAGACTGCTCTGTAGGCCAGGCACGTCACCTCTAAGATACGGAGTACAGTGACAAGGCCTTCAGTCTATCAATATAGGTCATGAGTTGAAGGCCCTGAATTTTCTTAGTGATAAACCTCTGAGATCTCTTCAGCTGTTGCAGATGTCTGGTGAGGTACATACAGAAGGGAGCATTGTATTCTATTAGTGGTCTGATGAGGGATGAGTACAGGGGAGGTATAACATCCTTAGCTCTGGATGCGATGTCCTTACTTATGAGATGTGCAGTGTAGAAGGCCTTCTTTACAACTGTGAACACATGGTGATCAAAGGTAAGGTTGCCGTCAACTTGTGTTCCCAAATCTCTTACAGCAGGGTTTGAGCCAAGGGGGGGTTCTGTTAATATTGTAATTTGCTCAAAGAGATAACACATTTTTTTGCATTTAGTTTGTCCATTGCTTTAGCGCCAATCATTTATCGGTGTAAGCCCTTTTTGTAGTATGTCAACATCACAGGGGGAAATCAATGATTGCACTCAGTTTGCAGTCATTCACGAACTTGGTAAGCCAGAGGCCATCTATCTTCACCTAGACTTCTGAGAAATAGATTCCAAACACTAGGGTGCAGTAACATGGTTAACATCAAGCAAATGTCCTTAGCCCTCTGCTATTTAGCAATATAGACTGATTGTACTATTGTGAGGCAGTTAGTACAACATATGTATTAGAATGATAGATGCCATATACCTATATGGGGTGTTACACCTACCATTAATGCAATGAAGGCTGATGCCTATATTTGACTTTCATAAAGCTGTTGTCAGTGTCCCTTCAAATGTGTCAATTAAACTTAATTCTAGAGTTCCTATGTGTTGAGCTGAGATAATCCTCCTGTCTGTACACTTTTATTTTATACTGTAAAGAATTCAAATCCAAAAATGTCATACATTAATTTTATGGGTGTAAGTGTGCTGCATACATTATATAATAACAGTATCCTTCGTATGTCTTCATCATATTTCCACTTTGTTACACCACCTTCATCCATATTGGAAACAGTTTATTGTACACAACAATTAATCTAAAGTGTACAGAGTTTAAATGAATGTGCATATTTATGCACCTTAAAGTTTGTTGTTGTCATTCCTACCCTTGAGAATATCTTGAAAATCATTGACACTTGAAAGCAGTAGTAAAAGCCATATTTTTTATTTTGCAAATTTCTATAGGTCAGAAAATGCATGATAACACAACACAAAACAACACAAATATGTGCAGAAATGAACCATAACCTAATCTCATAGTATTTCTATATATTTATCGCTTTCTCCAATGTCCCCGTCTTTCCACCCCTTCTGTGTCAACAAAAAAACCTTCTTGGTTCAATATTATTTCCATAAGCCATGTTTGCACCAGCAATAACATGCTTGGTCCCTCATGCATTTCAGAATACACCTGTACCATACATATAAGGAGTGAAGGACTGCAACTGTCATGAGAAACGTGTAAATCATGACAAATGAAACATGAATATAACATATATCTGCTCTGTATACAAGCAGATTCATACATGGTTGCATGTATATACTGCTTATTTGCCCAAAGGTCGGCATGGGGTGCCATAGATTGCTGCCAATTCCCATTCTAAGTTCAACACCACTAGAGATTTCTACAGTTATATCCATAACCTCAGACGAAATACACAACAATAAGCAGAACATATTGTAAAAGGCATCACCCACACTCAATCAGAGGCCATTGTCAACCTTTTGGCTGTCAGGTACAGTTCAGATTTCTCCCCCCACTCCCCTTGATAGTTGAAAGGGAATACCACATAACACAATCCTCCCAAACATTACTAGTGAACAGGTCATCAATGCAATTTCCAAAGCCAAAACACTGCTTTGATGGGCCCTAATAACATTGCAGGATGTTTAATAAATAACATGAAACATGACCTCTCTAGTCCATTTGAATCACATTTCAGCTGGAGCCTTCAGTCAGATTTTGTGCCCAAGGAATGGAAGATGGCTAAAGTCATTACCCTGCATAAAGCAGGTACAACCACTGATCCAGGTAACTACAGGCCCATATGTCTTACCAGCCTTATATGTAAGGCAATGGAAAGAATCTCCATGGGCATGATACATGAGGACATAGGTAACCTGCAAATGATGGACCCATCACAGTTAACCTTTGTTAAAAGAAGGTCATACCTATTAAATTTGGTGGACTTTTTTGAGAGCGTCACCAAAGCATTGGATGAAGGTAAGACTGCACACAGCTTACCTTGACCTGGCCAAGGCTTTAATATCCCACTCAGGCATGATAGACAAGCTCACAAATTCAGGTATAAACACTTTTATCACCCACTGGATAGCCAACTGGCTCACTGATAGGACCCAAGAGGCCAGTCACTAGCAGAGTCCCCCAGGGCTCAGTACTGGGCCTGCTCCTTTTTGGCAATTATTTCTCTGAAACAGAACCAAATGCTGAAGGTTTATGGCTGACTAAGTTTGCAGATGATTGCAAGCTGGGGGTTATCATTGCCTCCCCTGCAGACACTAGCATTCTTCATGAAGGTCTATCTCAGACTAACAATGATGCCAAAGTCATGGTCTCAAACTCAATGCTATGAAAGCATAATTGTACCCTTTGGAAAGTCAACCATTTCAGATAATTAGCATGTTGATAGCACACTCCTAAGAGTTGGCCCAGTGGTCAGGGATCGGGGTACGCATGCAGACAGTAGCCTTACCTTTGACCACAACATTGCCATAGTAGTGAGGAAATCCTTTTATGTTGCACAAATTATAAGTAAGGACATGGCATTTATGTTGAAAGAGGTCATTATCTCAGTATACCTCACCCTTATCAGACCAATCATAGACTACAATGCTCCCTTTGGTATGTACCTGACCAAGCATATACAGCAACTAGAGTGACCTCAGGGGTTCCTTACAAAAAGAATAAAAGGCATAACAAATCTGCCTTATGCAGAGTGCCTTAAAGTATTTTTCCTCTATTCAGCCTCCTATAGATTGCTGAGGGGTGATCTATGCCTGGTATAAAAGGCATCCACAACCCCCCACACTTATGAATCTCATACATATTTGTAAGTCAAAGAGTACCAGAAATACAAGGTTTAGAAGCCTACATTTTGTCTGTGACTTAAACAGAACATGTTGGAGAGACAGATATATGTCCCATAGGTTGCCTCTCTTATGCTTCCCGTCCATGTGAAGCTGAGTTTGTCTATTTTTCAGTTTAAGTGCAACCTAGATCAATATGGGGTATAGGAAATTTACACCAGGCCTGGCCCATGTCCCTTATGGACAGAGGTAGCTTATAAATGCCTGGCTTTCAATGTCCTATTTGGATACAGGACATCATTATTCTTTTGGGAAATCTTGGCTAGGCTTAGAAAGGCCCCCTGGGTTGTTAGTCTAGTAGTTCATGAATCTATGAATCTGTGAATCTATGAATCTATGAATCGATGAATAATACTTTGCCATCAGCCATGCAAATGAGCGTGGCAGTGGTGTACCTCAGGGAGAGAGTAAAAGAATTGCAGCAAATAATTATATGAGTATATTGTACAACTTCTTATAGGTTCATATGTGCATACTAGACTAACAACAACTGGGGCACTTATAAGCCTAGCCATGCAACCAAAATTTGACCCAGAAATATGATTTATATAGGGGGAAATTTACTGACTGTCTCTGTCCATCAAAGCCATAGGAGCCACACCTGAGTTGAATTTCCAATTACCCTTCCATTGGTCCAAGTTGCACTTAAATAGGATTATGGAGGAAGTCTGCTTCACATGGATGAGGAGCCATTACAGAGAATATGAATTCTTGGAGAAAGATATCTGTCTCTCCAACGTGTTCAATTTATGCTGCAAGCAAAATTTAGGTCTTTTACTCCAGTAGTTCTGATGCTGTTTGTTTTACAGATGTGCAAAAGGTTAATCAAAACAGGGTTCAGGGATGCCTTGTATGTCAGACAAACATCACCTCTTAGAAGTCTGTATGATACCAAGTAAAGAGACATGGCTTTGAGGCAATCAGTATTGGATATTGTGTTTACTCTCTGTATTATTTTTATAAAGAACCTTTCTGGACATTCCAGTTGCTTCATGTGTCTGGTCAGGTACACACAGAAGGGAGCATTATACTCTATGATGGGTCTAATGAGAGCTGAGTGCAGTGGTATGATGACCTCTTTGGACCTAGATACAATGCCCTTGCTTATAAGTAGAGCAGTATAGAATGGTTTTCTTACTACTCTAGACACATGTTGGTTGAAGGCTAGGTTACTGTCTAAATGAGTTCCAAGATCCATGATTAGTCAATCATTTTTAAGGGTGTTTTATTGATGATGCAGTTACCCAAGGTGTTATACTTCCTAAAAGGTACTATAATGCATTTCTTGGTATTGAGTTTTAAGCCATGTCTTTGGCATCAAGCGTTTGTCTGCATTAGACCTTCCTAAAGAGTGTTCTGATCTTAGGGGGATTCAGTGACTGCTCCCAAACTTGAAATCATCCATGATCTTTTGGTTAGCCAGAGGCCTTTAACATTGTCTTTGACATCTGAGAAGTAGATGCCAAACAGGAGTGGGCCTAGCAGAGCACGCTGGGGGATTCCACTGGTAACAAGCCTGTCTGTTGTGGTAGCCTCACTGACTATAACCTTCTGGGTCCTATCAGTGAGCCAACTAGCTATCCAGCCTGTTAAAAAGGGGTTATTATCTAGTTCCATAGGTTTGTTGACAATGCCCAAGTGGGGTATTATATCAAATATCTTAGCCAGATCTAGGTAGACAGTATGTGCCAATTTCTTCTCATCCATTGCCTTAGTGACCTTTTCATACAAGTCCACCAGAATCAGTAAGCATGACCTTTCTTTGACAAAGCCAAACTGGGATGGATCCTGTGTTTGGAGGTCTCTTATGTCCTTGTTGATAATTTCCATAATTCTTTCCATGGCTTTGCAGATAAGACTAGTTTCTAGGATCTGTTGAAGGTTCTCCATTATGAAGGAGCATGACCATTGCAGTCCTCCATTCATGTGGCACAAAGCCTGTTTTAAGACTATAGTTAAATAATGACTCCAGGGATCCTGTTAAGTTATATTTTAGACTATTTTTGGAGGTGTTCTGAGATGTTATCAGGGCTAATTATAGCTGTGTTCTTGGCTTTACTAAGTGGAACCACTACATGCCCTGTAGTTATTGTTGGAGAGGTTATGTTTGATGGCATTTTTTGGGGGGGGGCATTGGGGTGAGTGGGTAAAGCTGGAACCAAATTTGTTCTCTAAAAGGTTTGTTATATTGCCAGACTCAGTGAATGTGTCACCATTAACCACCAGTTCAGCACATTGCTGTGTGCTGCCCTCGAGGTTTCTGACATAGCTGTAGAAGGCCTTATGGTTATCCTTCACCTGGGAAGCTATCTTAACCTCAAAGTTGGCTTTGCTTGACCTAATTAACCCTCTTAGTTACCTAGTTACATTTTTAAGAGAGTTTTTTTTATTTTAATTGTAATTACCCTTCATGATTTTTGCCAAATATTTCCCTTTTGTATATTCTGTTTAATTTGGGATGTCACCAGGGTGGTTGGTTTTTATGGCTATTCATTGACTTCTGGTAGATACAGCAGCTTCCATATAGCCATTAGCATGGATGCACACAGTTGCTGATAGCAATTCTGCATAGGCTGCTTATTTCTTAGGGTTTGGAGGGGCAATGAATTTTGATAAGCCATCACTTAATAGCAGGTAGTTTGCCTTGGAATAATTCCTAACTGTTATTGTTTTTTATGGAATAATGGAGTTGACTTTGAAGGAGACAGCTTTATGGTTGGACCTTACCAGAGTGGATGAGACATGGGGAGTGCAACATTCTCCCATATTTGTGAACACAATGCCCAGTATGTTGGAGCCTTTAGTGGGTATATTTAATATATGGTCAAAGGTATTTATATTTATGAAGCCCAGGAGTCTCTGCACCTGTAGATTTGAGGCTGCATAGGATTCCCAGCCTCTAGTGGGGTAATTAAAGTATTCCATGAGTAGGGTGTTAGGCTGGATGGCAAGTGTTTCCAGTAGGTCCAAGTATGCATTGTGAGATTCTTGGGACATGGAGAGTGACTATAGCTGGCTAGGATATGGTACTAGATTTTGTCTGTGGTATTCTGTACTTGGAGGAACTCCAGCATGTCATCCTGTATGACCACCTGTGAGATATGCTTGTTATTGATGTACATTGAGATACCTCTTCCTTTAGCCCTGTGTATCTACTGGTCTAAAAGAGTGGAAGACTCTGAAACCTTGCACTGCCAGGGTACTCTTTGTTGCTTTAAACTATGTCTCAATAACTGAACAGATGTCTATTCTCTCAAGTGTGAGGAGGTCTTGGCAGGAGTGTAGTTTTTATTTAGGCTCTTGGCATTGAGCAGTAACACATTGAGGTTGAGTTGACTTGATTTTGCTGTGTCATGCCTAAAAAAGGCACTATGGGGTGGACAAAGTTTTAGCCAGTATTCAAAAGCTTAGGGGCGAAAGCTGTAAGCAATGTGTTCTGGTGACCATGTCCTCCCAAACTGACAAATATTGGATCTCCTTATAATGACACCAGAAAAAAAAACAGCTAGTTGTTGAAATCAATCTTTTTTTTTTTTGCTCATATTGTAGCATCATCCTTGGTGATGGTAATATGAGGCTCAGTTTTATGCTCATAGGAGCCAGAGTCACATAATCTGAAAACTCCATAATGTCTCTCTTCATATAGTCCAGGGAGTTACATCTCTGACATTTACACCTACATGGACTATGCTGGAATCATACTGGTACTTATGATTTAATGACTTGAGTGTGTGCATGGTTTGGCAGATCCTGACTCTAGATAAGCAACTTACAGTTATTTTTTTTACTTGTTCAGCCTGTTTAGAGGGGGCATCACTTTATCTTACAATGGAGTCCCTTATAACAAGAGTCCTGGGAAGTGTGTTTGCTTGCCTTAGGGCTTAGTGTTTGGGGCTTTATTGAGAGTGATAGTATGGGTGTTGTTATGTGCTTTTGTTTAGTGAGTACCTTTGGGCTTGCTGAGACATAGCTTTGATGACAGGTGGGATAGGTGACCTTTGTTGTTTCGTGAGAATGCTTTTAAGTGCCTCAGCATTTATTAGTCTATGTGTGTGTTGTATGCTATGTGAGGTGGGTATTGTGTGCTTGGTGTTGACAGCCTGATATGCACTTGCATGCATGAATTACCCTCAAGTGTCATTGTGTAACTACATTGCTTACATATTGTGTCCGCTCATGCTTGGTGTATGTGTTAATGGATTTTTGAAGACAAAGTATCTGCATTTCAAAGTGATGTTGAGTCAATTAATTCACTCTGTTAAAGTATACCTTCCCTCCAATGGTTACATTTGCAACTTTGTTACAATGGTGTGTAACTTGTTCACACATAATCCATCACTGCTATTCAGAAGTGCACAGTTATAGTTAAGAAGTGCCTACGTTGTCAATACACATTGTGCAAGCAGGAGCCAACACAAATGGCAATGACATAATAAATGCTTACTATTTGCATGTAATCATCCCAGTATGAACTGTCATGAATGCTTGTTTGACAATTCACTGTTTTACAGCTCTGATTGCCATTGACACCCCATACTGGGAAACAGGAACATTACTCAAAGTAATGCAATGTACATGAATGACAGTATCTAGATATTATCAGATAAGTATCTAATCACATAGAACAAGCACAGTGCTGTTATGTTGGCCTGTCCAGACAAATGCATTTGTCCCAAAACTGTGATGCACAGTAGCTGATGTCCAAAACAGTAAAGTTCTAATATTTACAAATGTGCATTCTTTAAAGTCAGACTTCACCTGTGGTGTTTGTGATTCATACTAAGTTTCCTATATTGTGTAGCCAGTTGGGTAGATGGTTTGAATCTGACAGTGGTGAACGTTTGTGCGTGTGTGTGTGTGTGTGTGTGTGTGTGTGTGTGTGTGTGTGTGTGTGTGTGTGTGTGTGTGTGTGTGCATGTTGTTCTTGTGTCAGGTAAGTAAAGCTTCAACAACAGATGTGCTGTGTCTACTTCCACTCAGGGGAAAACTTTAACTTTGGACATAGCTCCCTCTGAAGTTTATCCCACTTCTAGCACCAATATCTTATTTGCAACACACTGATGAGATCATCCTGACAAAAGTGCACTCTCTAAACTTAAGTGCCAGTCTTCTCCTGTGGCACTTGCAATTCATACCATGAACTCTAGATTGTGTAACTAGTAAGGTAGGTGCTTCATATCTGACAGTGATGAACTTGTTGTAAGTAAAGCTTCAGCAGTAGATGCAGTATGGCCACTTCTACTCAGGAAACAACTTTGATGTATGACACAGCTCCTTTGCCCTTCACCCCACTTTTAACAGAAGCATCTTCTGTGCGTCACAGAGATGAGGTCACCCTGTCTAAAGTGCTCTCTCTCTCTCTCTCTCTCTCTCTCTCTCTCATTACAAGTCAGACTTCACCTGTGGTGCTTGTGGTTAATACTGTGTTCTTGAAACAGAGGTGCTGGAAGAAGCTGAATGCTGGGGAGGGGTGTCCACAGGGTCATACAGTGACCTGAAAAGGGCATTTTTACTTTTTTCTTCTACTACTGTTAACTGTGATAAAAGATCCACATACAAGATATGCGTTGAATAGCTGCATATACAGCCAACTGTAATTGCATTAAAAATAATTCCACATACATGCCATATTAAAATAATAAATAAAACTACTATTTCTCATCACCCCATTCCAAGACTGAATGGGACATATATCTTCACCTGAATAGAAGGCCTTTTAGTATACTATTCACAAAGACTGCCTGTGTGCTAAAATCCCAAATGAGGAAAAGAAAGGAGGATAGAAGTTTTAACAGGCAATGTTAAACTTTGGTGTCTGTATGGCATTTGGGCATTGCAACACTTAAACTACACAGTGGTAAACAGCAATTGTAATTGCTCTATGGCATGGATTTGATGGTTTTATGGATTTGGTGGTTTCAGTCTGTTTCTGGGTATAATGCAGACAGCCCAGTATATGTCCCCTTTATATTGTGAAACTGGATATAGTGAAGATAGTTTGGCCATTTACAAATTCATAATAAAAAGTATACATTAGCTATCAGCACTATAGTCAGAAATAAACTAAAACCAAAGTCCATGCTTCAGCTTCCTCTGCTATGTCCTAGCATGTTGGAGACAATAAATGCTGTTTTCCAAGTTTGATTGAAAGAACACACACACATACAGCGTCTATATCACGTTATCGAAATTTTTCTACATTGAATCACTAAAGGTCGGCCTCTAGTGATCGATGTAGTAAAACATCGAATAACGTTAAAAAACAAAAACAAACAAAAATAAAAACTAACTAGCGTAGGCAGGGGACAAGCCCCCCTGCACCCCCACACCTCTCCCTACTTAAATATTTCAACTCCGAGACCACACTTCATTGAGGTAAATGGAAATCTCCCCCTACGGAGATTTCCATTTACCTGCACAATGTTCTGCGCTTGCAATGTTGTGGTGCCAACAATATCAGCTTCGATATTGTCAGCTTTTGACATTGTGAAGTAGACCCCACATACACACAGTCACAGAGTTTGCTACTTAAATTTGCCTTATGAGTTTTCAGTCCAGCTGGTACTTCAACTGTAGAAAATAATATTGAAATAAAATGCAAATTTGTACATAAACATTTTGGGTTGTAGAAAAGTACAGTTGTGTAGGCAAACTTACTATAACAGTAGATTTTCAAATGGTTTCTGTTGCAGTGGCCTAATCTATAAGTGTTATATCCTGGAAAGTAACAGGGTACCCTCCATACACCCGAACTATTATCTTGAACTGAGCTGGCTAAAAAGAAAGGTTTGGCTGCCAAGACCTTTATATCTTTCATGCCAACTGAAAGAGGGAGGCTGAGGCCTGAGAAGACATTGCTAGAAATAACAATAAAAAAACAAGCAAACAAGCAAGCAAAAAAAAAAAAAACAAAAAAAAAAAAATTCCCACACACTGGCTTAAAAACACATACCAAAAAAACAAGGGGTGTGGGAGGAGAGAGTGGCTACTGCAACAGTGATCATTCAAACATCTACTGATATTGTAAATTTATTTACACAACAGTACTATGTTCTTCATATTGATCATTGCTGCAGTGATCTAAGCTGTATGGGTAGATTATCATAGCTTAAAACAACTGGAAGGTGGAAGAAGAAGGGTCCATGATCCCCTAGAGAATGGTCCTAGAAAAACTTGACCTAGACCTGGAGAAGGAATCTGGCTTGTAGTACTTTATAAAAGTATGTACAGAGGACCAAGTTGCTGCTTCTAGAATACTTTTAGAATTCAACCCTTTCCAAAAAGCCATAGATGAAGGCAAAGCCCTGGTGGAGTATGGATTGACCCTGTCTGGTATAGTTTTGTTGTGGGAGGAATAACAAAAAGTAATAGCCTGAGATACCCATTTGGAAATACTCTACCTTGACACAGGTTGTCCCTTCTCCTTACCTTCTCAAAAAATGAACAACTGATCAAAGGTTCTGAAAGATGTTGTAATATCAAGATAGTACCTTAACAGTTTTTGGACATCCAATGTATGAAGTATCCTTTTGCCGTCATTTTGAGGTTCAGGGAAGAACCAAGGGAGATGGATAGTTTGGCTTTAAATAAATTTGGATACCACTTTAAGCATAACAGAATGATTAGTTTTCAAGGAAACCCTGTCCATGAAAAATTAAATAAAGTTGACCCACCATAAGAGCTTACAACTCAGATACCCTTTTTGCTGAGGTCAGAACAAGCAGTAGAACTGCTTTCCAAGTTAAGAACCTCAAATCAGTCAGCTAGTTCAAATAGAGAGTGTTAGCTTCTCTAACACAAAATTCATGTCCCAAGGAGGAGCCATGGGTTTTCCTGGAGGTCTCTTATGCAAAACCTCTTGCAAAAACATTTTGACATGGGAATGTCTTGAAAGAGGGGGATTCATGAGCAGACATCCTGAAATAGCAAACACATGAAGCTTGATAGAGGAGTAAAGCAGATGATAGAAAAGCATCTCAAAAATATTGTAAAACAAGAAAAAAAAACTACACTGAATGGGTTCTATTTATGTTTTTGGCAATAACTAGAAAACATTTTCTATTTGCTAATATATGATTTTCTAGTAGAAAGCTTTCTTGCCCCCATTAGTACCTCCTGCACATCCTCAGTAAACAAGTGCCTAAAAGATGCTAAGACCCTATCATCCAGGCAGTCAGTTAAAGTTGTTTGGATGTTGGGATTTGTAAAATGTCTTGGTTCTTTTTTTTTTTAAAAAAACAAGAAACACTTTATTAAATTATCACTTATGACATAGGCAGTCATACATTTGTATAAATGAAAACAAATCATATTGACATATTTTCAGATGCAGACATTATACAGCACATATATTCTATCCAGTCACTGTCAGTGAAACATTACAAAGCTCATTTAATTTTTGCCTTCCCTTAAACCTCATTCCCCCTCCAAAACATTATTTTGCATGTATTGTTCCCTCAGTTCCATTTTTTCTATGCAATTTGCTTCTACCCTTTTCTAAAGATCCTACTCCAAGTTGTTTTATCTATGTTACTTTATTCACTACTTCTAGCACAGTTGGTTTAGACTTTGATTTCCATTTTCTAGTAATTGCTTTTTTTGGAAGCCATCAGAATTAAACTCAACAAGAACATACTACATCTAGGCAATCTTGATTCTGTATCACAGTTAAAAAAATAATTTCTTTAGTTATGCCAATTTGCTCACCTAATATTTCTGATAGACTAGTCTGCCAGGACATTATAAAGTCTGCCACATCATTACACTCCCAAAAATACATTCCTGTATACCTCTTTTGGCCTTGTTCATGTGTGAGTAGATCCATTCTATGAGGAAACTTGTAGTAATTGCTCCTGGTCAATACCAAAAGAAGAGAAACACTGTTGCTTGGGCCAGAAGGGAGTCACCACATTGATCTTAGGGTGTTTCCTTCTGAATCTACAGAATCACATTGGATATCAGTGAAAAGGGAGGAAAAGCATACAGGAATATTCCTATCCAAGGAAAGGAAAAGGCATCTATTTTCAAGGCCTTCTTGTATGAAGTTATGAAGCAGAATTTTGCCAGCTGATTGTTCATCAAGAAAGCAAAAAGGCCTACTTGAGAAACTCCCCACAGATGGATCAGATCTTGGAAGGCTCCTGATCTAGTTTCCATTCATGAGGGTCTGTCATTGTCTTGCCCAGCTTGTCTGCCACTCAGTTTTGTTCTGATAGCATGTAGGAAGCAGAGTGAGTAGTATTGTCCGTAACAAGTTGAAGTCATCCTGGAGATCAAAGGTGATTTAAAGAGTTGAGTTCCTTGATAAGGGCAAGCATCTATTTTACATTTATGTGCTTGTGTTTTTCTTTGTTGTCCCAGACCCCTTAACACTGACACCCAAGCAAAGTCCAAGGTGTCTATAGTTAACGACTCTTTTGGAGCAGGAGGATAGAGGGAGAGATGTGGATTCAGGGTACTTGATATCTTTGCCAAGTGATTTCTGTTCTCCCATATCCCAGAACTGAAATCTGAAAAGATAATGGGTGTTGGTGCTGGGACCAAAGAGACCGTACCTCTCGACTGACCAGATTTTTACTGAATGTTCCGATTTTTGCTTCATGTTTTTGGTATGTTTCTTATAAAAATATGGTTCTCTGGTAAGTCATTGGCAAATCACTGAGGACTGAAATAAGAAAATAATAACAGACATTTAAGTTTCAGATTTCACACTCTTCAAAAAAAATCATGCTAATGTAAGAGCAATATTTAAAAATGTCTCTATTTTGGGGCCTTTGTCCAGATTTCTTGCTCTAAGAGGTTGACAGGTATAAAAGATGCTTCAGATAACATTGTATCTTCCTCATGTAGAGTCTTGCCAGAGGTATCATGAGGATCATAGATGCCATGGGACTAAGAATCCTGTGGTATTCCTTTCCTTGCCCACTAAGGGGACCCCAGCAGCCACAGAAAACATTGCTAACTCCTGGTCCATTGTGGATGTATGTGCAACACCAGAGGGATTTGGGGCAAAAACTGGAATAGATTTAAATATAGACCTATTTTTTTCCTGTGGAAGAAAAGCTCTTTGTACTGAGATTCTCTTGGAACCCCAGACTGTACAGGAGATCTCTCACCAAAGAGAGAGATTCCTGACACTTTGAAAAAGAGTCTGCATACATAAATAAGTCATTTAAGTATGGATAGAAGTGGATACCCTGTAGCCTGCAATGTGCTATAACTGGAGCTAGACACTTTGTGAAAACTCTTGGGGCTGTGTATGGCCCAAAGGGTAAGACAGAGGATGGATAATGTGATCCAGACACATAAAACTTTAAGAACCACCTGAAGCTTTAATAGGTAAGAATGCAATGGTAAGCATCTTTTAAATCTGAGGTTAACAAACATTCTCAAATGGAGAAGAAGGGGTAAGAGATTGTGTTGTAAAAGCATCTTGAACTAGGGCAATATCACAAACAGTTGAAGAAAGAAGTCCATAACTGATCTTCAGGCATTTTCTTTCTTTGGCATCAGAAACATTCTTGAATGAAAACCTCTTCCTCAGTGGGGAAAGAAAAACTATTTCTATTACCCCATGATAAAGCATGTGCTTTAGGACAGGAGGGAACAGAAGGGTTTGGTCTGGTGGCTGTGGAATAATTCATTGCAAAGCAGGAATCACTTAAAGCTGCCATCTATACCTCTGCTGGATCAGTTTCTGAACCAATTTGTCTGCAACAGCCTGTTGCCAAAGAGAAAAATTGAGATTCAGACTTTCTGGAAGGGATGAGAGAATGTCAGGGTGGGTGGAGGACAAGGCCCCTTGTATATTCATTCTGACTTATTTGACTGTCTTTTGTTTAGGGGTTTCCTGTTTTATTTAAGGGAACCTCCCCACCATAGTTTTTTAATGTTTGCTTAACAGCATATTGCTGAGACTGTTTGTTTCTTGCACAGATTTATAGAAGGAGAGATTAAAAATATCTAAGAGATTCCATGTATCAGCTTAACCCTCTCATGACATTTTGATAACCTTTGCAGCAGTGGGACCAAAATCTCTATCCAAAAGTGAATTTAAAATATAATTTTACATCCTTTAAATTTCTGAGAACGAAGCCAAGCAAACCTCCTCAACACAGTACCAGTGGGAAGATCAATGGATGTAGTGCCTACAGTCATAAACACACCTTAAATGACTAGTGACCTGAAAAATAAATGAAACCAAAACATGCAAAGCAGATTTTCCCTTATAGGAAGGAACTGCAGATAAAACATTCCTCATATTTTCACAATAAGTCAGAATAAACTTTAACATATGAGCCTGACAATTCAAATTTCTAAAAATTAAAGCTGCATAAGAAAACACTTTTTCCCCAAACTTTAAAATTGTTTTACCATCCTTGTCAGTGGGGGGAGGATTACAGTTAAAATATCTGGAAGCAGCTGGATTAACTAAAACTATAGCTGCTAGGTCATGTTTGGAAAGAGAATATCAAAACGTAAAAGACTGAGGAACTTTATACATTCTATTTGCTTTATTGGTGGTCAGGAAAATTGCAGGCAGTGACAGACACTTCCGCCAGAGCTGACAGAACTGGGGAAATGGGTGAAGATTCTGGAGATTTATTCTGTATCAGTTGGTAGTATTTTGGGGGAACAGTGAAACCTCATTGTTCTCCCATTGAATATGCTTGCACATACTGGAAATAGTCTAGGAGAAAGAAAATCATTAATAGGGAGATTCGGGTAATATGCTTTTCTCTGAGTCTGAATCAGAATTCAGAGGCGAAATGTATTTGTTCCATCACATTCCTCTCTAGATTTAGTTTCTTGAATCTCTTCAGAAAAAATGGAATCCCTTTTTCTCATAACAGAAACCATCTGATAAGAAAGGTCAACAGACTGTACAAGACCCTGAGGCAGATGTAATAAACTACTCCTGTCCAGTGAAACAGAAGCAGGAGAAGCTATAGGTTTAGTTTTCTGTTTCTTTTTAACATGAAAATTAAGCCGAAAACATTTTTTAATGGCAGCAGTAGCTTTCTCAGGAATGGGCAGAACTTTCTTGTTAAGCAGGGGCACTTTCCCTGTCTCTTCTCGCAACAGCAACAAAAATGTCTCTCCCTTGCCCACTAGGGGGCCCTAACAGCTGCAGAGGACATTGCTAACCTCTCAGTCCATAGTGGCTATATTTGCCACACCAGAGAGATCTAGGAAAAAAAAGAGTAATCTGAGGAACTAGCTTGGCCACAGCAGCATCTCTCATCTGCGTCTGAGGGATATTATCAGCCTGCAGTGTGGTAAAAGCTGTTTAGTTAACTTTTTTTAACACCTTTATTGAATTACCATTTAAGACATAGGCAAGCATACATTTATATAAAACAAAGCAAATCATCTGAGGAACTTGGACTAGCTAAGAATTATGAGCAATAATCATTGAGATATAATAAAATGTTTACTGATAATTATTCACATAAAAGTCTGTTGACTGAGCAGCACTAAACACTCCAAAATATTGCTTCTGTGTGGTCAAAACCACCACACCTCTGATGCACTGGTGTATTATAATCGCTTGAAGTAGCTGTTTCACGATAAAGAAGCTGGTTTCCTGATATGATGAATGTGCACAGAAATGCATTTGTTGAGTAATATTTATGAATTTTACATTGCCATCTTTTAATTCCAAAAAGGAATGTTGCAATAAAATGAATAATTAATATTTTCCCTGAATAGCTGTGAAGGGTATATGTTAGAATAATGAGAGTTATCTCTCTACATGCAATTTTCACAGGAGTTATTCTGTTACTGATTTTGGAACAGAGGTACTACAAAAGTGTGTGTAGAGAGATAACTTTCATCATTCTAACATATAACCTTTATCATATCTCTCAACTGTCCAGAATTTTGGCGAATGTCCAGATTTTTTATATCATATTTCTTGTCTGTTCCTCATAAAATTTGTGGTTTTCTGGCAACTCACTGGACATTGAAGTCACTAAATAATGATATACATTTGAGTTTCAGACTTCATATCCTTCCTAAAATACATGCTAACATAAATCCTGTTATTCTACCAACTTTCTAAGTTTATAAAAGCAATATTTAAAATCTGTCCCTATTTTTGGTGCCCTCATTACTTTAGGCTTTGTCCATATTTCTTGAGCTAAGAATATGAGAGGCATGCCTCTGAAACATGCTTTAAAAGATAGAAAAAAATATGTTTTGTGGAACAACCTCCCTTATGTAGCAGTCTAAACCCTCTCATACTCATGGATGCACACACATACTCATGTACACTTTCACAGATGTACTCATGCACTCTCGCATACATGCACTTGCATACACTCACATATATACATGCACTTGTGAACACTTCCTTGCAAACATTCATGAACATTTGCAGACAACTAGACTCAGACACGCACACACACACACACACACACACACACACACACACACACACGCACACACATGCACACACATGCACACACACACACACACACACACACACACACACACACACACACACACACACACGCACACACACACACACACACATGCACACACATGCACACACACACACTTTCTCTTTCTCTGAGGAAAATAATCCAATGTCCTTTTTGTGAATAGACAGGCACAACATTCTTTATAAAAAAAAAATCTGAGCCAGGAGATGGAGGCACAGTTCATGATTTTATTTAAAGTTGGGGGTGGCACTCACTCCCCCCTTCCCCCTGTGCTATGGTTCTAGTGCCCTTGTCTTTAGATTTTGTAACTAGATATGTAGGATGTTCAAATCTCATATTATTGAACTTGTGTGTTGCTTAAATATCGAGTATGTATAGCTTCCTCAAAGACATGCTGCATCTACTTCCACTCTGGAGAAGAATTTAAACAGAGAGAGAACCCCACCATCCCCTTATCCCACTTTTACCACAAACATCTTCTCTGCAACACACTGATGAGGTAATCCTTTCAGAAGTGTACTCTCTCACTATAAAAGTAAGACTTCTCCTGTGGTGCTTGTATTTAATATTGTGTTCTCTAACTTCTGTAACTAAATAGATAGGGGGTTTGAATGTAATGATGCTGAATTTGGATGTGTATGTGCGTGAGTGCGTGCGTGCTTTAGCTCGAGTGAGGTATATATAGCTTCATCAACAGTAGTTTTGTATGTATTTTAATTCAAGTGAAACATTTATACCCTGGGTGGACTCCCCTTAATCTAGTTTTACCACAAACATCTTCTCTGCAACACACTGATGAGGTCATCCTTTCATAAATGCACTCTTTCAATATAAAAATCAGACTTCTCCTGTGGCACTTTTGTTTAATACTGTGTTCTTGAGGTTCTGTAACTGGATAGGTAGAGAGTTCAAATCAAGCATTGCTTAAATAGTGCCCCTGTGTGTACTGTCTGTCTCTGTGACAACACCCCTTATGGAAACATCCACTTACAAGATGTAGTTTCACTAGAAGAGGACTACCCTATAAATCTGTAGTATCCCCAGGCAATACACAGTTCTGAAAACACAATGATTACATTGTGCTTTCAAAAATGAACTACCTAACAGCTGTAGTGCTACTTATCCTGTGGTGCTGGCTACTGATACTTTGCTCTCCAGACTGTGTAACTAAATAGGTAAGTGGTTTAAATCCAGTAATGACTGATTACTGTGAGCCTGTGTTTGTCTGTTGTGCTTTGTAGAGAAGGCTTCTAATGCATATAGATTGTGTAGCTATGTTGTGGTACTGTGCTCTTCAACCATCTTTTATTTATTTATTTGCTTTTGTTGACCAGGAAAGTCCACTAGGCCGAAATGAGCCTATTTTCAGTGGAGGCCTGGAGAGAAAAGCTCCACAAGCAAAATACAAGATAATAGAATGTTAGTTAAAGGCCTGGGGAGAAAAGCTCCACAGACAAAAATACAAGATAACAGACAATATTTAAACAAGGATTTACAAAGTGTGAAAAACATGCAACTCACTTATATTGTTATACAATTATATGGCTAAGTAAGTTAAGACAACTTTACAAGTTGTGGCAAAGTAAACAGTAAACAATAACTGAGCTAACAAGATAGACAAACTATAAATTTTTAGTTGTACAATCAAATGTACAGGTGAGGGTAAAGATGCTAGAGGGTGCTTCTCATAGGTGATTCTTAAGTTAGGTGGGAATGATGAGTATGGGGATGGGTGGAGTTAAACAGGCAATCAGGTTATAGAGAACTGGGAAATAATACATGAGCAAAGCCATTGAGTAGAAAGATATTGGTGTAAAGACTTGTTGAATAAAGAGGCATTACTAGTGGTCCATAGAGAAGATGGGAGTACATTCCAGAGTTTAGCAAGAGTAAACATGTATAGATATTGACCAGATGGGAGTTTTGTTCTGTCAATTTGGATAAGAGATTGAATTTCAGATCTGAGATGCCTTTCATTTTTAGCAGAAACATCACTCTATTAAACAAAAGTGATGTCATCCATTCAAATGTGTACTGACACAATTGTAAACTAACATCTCAGGTGGCACATGCAATTCAGGAAATGTTCTGTACTTACCTTGTTGTTTTAGGTAGTCAGATCAAATCCAGCCATTACTCCTTAGAATCAGTTGTGTCTGTATGCCTGTGAATGTACGTGTAAGTACAATGTGGTCACCCAGCTATCTGCTGTGTGCATGTGTAGCTGAGATTCCTAATTTTTCACAGATAAATGATTTATTTGATACTGATGATGCCATTTGATGAAATTTGGCTTTTTAAATGAAGTTACTAAGGCTTCTCCTATTGCGTGAGGAAATGAGGCAATGTTCTAAATGCTCTATATGCTGTTGCCCTAGTAAGGAAAGTGCCAAAATCTGTGATCATATCTTCACATTGTGCATGTTTGCCATTCTACTGTCACTGAAATGACTGTGTTACACATCATGTGTGTTTGGGTATACCTAACCTCAGGCAATGTTATGTGACACATAGACAGTATTTAAAGAAATTACAGGTACATATATCCCTTGCAGAAATAACATGATGTCCTACCTACAAATATCCAACCATCTCACATCTGTAGCAGCAATTGTACTTATGTGCATTCATTCTTCACAATATCATGAGGCTTCTCTTGTCACAGTCAGGTGTTCATACCCCATATTGGCTGACTGTAAGCATTGCGTGTCCTTATGCTGTTATGCATGAATGATATCCAACACAGTTATTACATATACAAAATCAATGTAAGAAGCCTCCCCACTTCCACTGTGATGCACATGATTAATATATATATATATATATATATATATATATATATATATATATATATATATATATATCGGTAGTCAGTGGACTTATATAGCTTGCTGTTGAATTCCAGTAAAGGGCAACATTATATGAATGCACTGACATTACACAACACCGCACACTATTATTATCCATTTTACATTAAACAAACAAATATAAACTCACATTGTAATTTCATGGCAGTGAAACAGCACTGAATGTTTGATGTGAGTGCTCCTGTGGCACATTCATTCAGTAATGACTTGTATAGCATATCTACACAGAAAAAGTGTGGCTCAATTGCAGGACAGTGTGTGTGTGTACAAAACAACAGAAGCAGCTTCCCTGGCTAAGAAATATTGATATTACACTGCTCACAGTTGTGTGAACAATAACATAGGAACCTCCATGGCATCATTCTGACAAAGTATCATCAAAAGTCCTTTTTTACTTCACACATTAATTTCAGTTTTTTGTAACTTGCTCCATTGCTTTCTCCTGTGGCAGATACACAGCTCTGTAGGGTGTGTAGTATGATAGACAGGAGTTTGAATCTGGTAACATCTGTCTGTCAGATAGCTGTGTCAGACAGCAGTGGGTTAAGCAATGAAAGCAGTTATGGCACAATCAGGGAGTGACATTTTTAAGGCCTCACACACTCCAAGGTAGGGGATCCACACCCATTACAACAGGAAAGTGCTGTAAGAACTTCAAGGGTGTTCTTTATGACACAAATGGTATATCTATTTCTGTGGCACCAGTAGTTGATACACAGCTATTTGATATTTGTCCAGGAACATGTTACAGTCTGGCAAGATGCAAATGTTGAGTATGTCATTGATTGCTCACAGGCATTACTTATTTTCCAAATAATAATGCTCTGTATTGCATGCCTTCATCCAAACATTTATGTATTACTGTAATTCTTCACACTGCATAGTTTTATAAGACATGATTACATACATAACACATACTGTATGACATGAAGCAAGATCATCACAAATTGTGATTGGGCCTGTGTTAGGACCGTTTCTTTTGTGTTTTGTGTTGTTTACATGCTGTTATGACACTGCTCACTTTAATTTCTTGTAAGCATGCCCAGTTTAATCATATAGTAGGTGAGCTCCATTTACAAATGAAGACTTTGAACTAATGACGTCATCAGATCTGTGTTGTCCTTTGTCACATGTATTTTGGGAGTTATTATATTATTGTTTAGGATTCATGTGAATATACAACACACTCTTGTCTAATACATTTTTAAAGACACCCTTTGTTTTGGTTTCATATGTGTAAAATGACAAAAACATGTCTCTTTCTGATGCGCATAACACAACAGCTGTACATTTTATTTCTTCTTGTTTATACATGATGAAATGGAGAATGTAGTGGTACCGATGGTTAACACACGTACATAGTCAATAGCTGCAGTCTATGCAAATAGCCACAAATGTAGCCACTGTTGTTGTGCTGTTAGCTCAACTCAGCATGTTATTAATCTCTATCATATTTACTCCCATATGTTATACTGCTGCTTTGTGTCCCTCTCACATCCTTTGTTAGCATGTTTATTTCCATTTATATGCACATGCTAAGAATTTAAGAACTGGACTAATTATTATTACTTCAGTATAGAAGTACTTACATTTACAATGTTGCTTTGTGACATAAGCATATTTGATTGCATTATATGAGTACATTTTTTCCATTTTCATTCCACTTTTGTTTATTTCAGCCATTATCCCACTATATTCTGTGTATGTTCTCCCCATTTAACTTTCCCTGCATCTTAATTCATTCAGTCAGCTCGCCCATACTTTGTATAAGCTCTCCTCGCTTGCTCACATAATAGGTTTGCCTACAAGCAAGATACTTTTTTTTTCTTTTTTTTTTTTTACTTTGTGTGCTTGAGCTCCCCTGCACCTTTTCATGTGTGTCAACACTTCTGGTGGCCACAAAAAGATGCTTAGAAATGTGTAAGAAAGATGAGTGGCATGTATATTCAATGAGCGCTGCTGCTCATGATGCTAACGTGCTTAAATCGTGCAGGCTTCACAAATCCCAGGGATATAACATCAAACTACAGTTTTTTGAATACAAATGTTTGATGGTCATAAAATCAAAAACAAAAGAAAAAAGAAAAAAGTAAAAAAAGAAAATATATTTTTTTGCAGGAAGGGCAAGCCCCCTGTACCCATCACAGCCCCTACATCCATAGCTAAAACTATATTTACCAACTCTGAGGATAGACTACAGTGAGCAAAGGGCAAATTTCTCAATCCCTTCTGTTCTTCTCTTCAGTAATCTCCTGTAGTAAAACCCAGTAATGCTTAATCAGATGTACCAGCATTTCCATACTTCAGTGAAAGAATTTGTTGTGTGTGTGTGTGTGTGTGTGTGTGTGTGTGTGTGTGTGTGTGTGTGTGTGTGTGTGTGTGTGTCTGCATCTATTGATATCTATATCTTTATCTGTCTGTATATATATATATATATATATATATATATATATATATATATATATATATATATATATATATACATATAGATGTATAGATATAGATATAGATATATATGTGTGTGTGTTTGCATATATATATATATATATATATATATATATATATATATATATATATATATATATATATTGATAAATATATAAGCTGGACCTTCTTCCTGTACAATCAGTGCCCCATATTTATGCAAAAGCATTCTAAAAGATTATGCATGCTAACTATATCTGAATACTATTCAAATTTAGGTTGCTATTCCTGCAGACTGTTGAGGTTTTATAATTTTACTTATTTGCTTTACTTACATTTAATTTATCTTTATTTGCCATTTGCATATTAATAGGTTCTTTAAGTGTTTATTAATGTTGACTATGGAATAACCATATAATTATCCAAAAAATAAATGCAGCTCCTGAGCTTGATGTTATCATTTTTATTTTATATTTGTTTACAGGGAATGTCCAACTTGGAACAAAGCCAAGTTTCAGCAGAGGCCCAGGGAGAAATGCTCCATACATGTTTTTGTAATGTGGGAGGAAACCAGAGGACCTGGAGGAAACTCACACAAATTCAGGGAGGACATGCAGACTCTGCACAGAAGACAACCCTACCTAGAATTGAACTGGAAAACCTCTTGCTGTGAGGCGACAACACTACCGTGGCACCACTGCACCATCCTAAATCATAATCCAAACAAAAGCCACATCAAACACCAGGGTCTAGCAGTAACAGTAAAATCCTTTAATTTATGTAGAAAAACCTTATTATTTTGTGCTTTTATCTAGTTCTTTAATTTATGTAGAAAACCCATCCCGAGGAATCAATAAACTCCATGTAGGCTTAATGTGAATCCTACATGCTGTTTACATTTTTGAGCAATGAACAGCAATACTAACCACATATGTGTGCTGCACATTTTGGTTATACAGATACAAGCAAGGTTTCATGGCCGACAACACCCATGTAAAGCAGCACAAACACATTTAGATATGCAGACGTGTTAACCTATGGGTAAACTTGTTCTGCAAGATTGCACGGACATCCACAATGACTACCAGGGCTAAAATTAAGACAATGGCTGCAGTACTAACACATTTCAGAAATGTGTACTCAGTGCAGTATACAGTACAACATGTTTTTGGCATTCTGAAATAAAGGTTTTGTGGTAATCATCAAGAGTACATAGACTGCATTATAAGTACACTAGTCTGGGCAGTGTGTGTATTGAAAAGGGCCACAGACATGGATGGTAGGAATGAAGAAAGGGGAAGAGGACAAATAAAACATGGTATTGTACACCAGATAAGGGCATGTCAATGTACGTACGTACCAAAGACAAGACAGCTGTAGCACGAACAGTAATCACATATGTACATAATACAGTACATACTGCTGATTACGCTCCCTGTGTGGGTATATTCATATCATCCCACACTTAATTGTATATTATGTGACTGTCAGACAAGGTCACATACCAATAGAGATGATTGGTTGTGATATAAACAACCTGACATGATCACTAGAGAGGAAATTTATCAAGGATTATATACAATAAAGGCTGTATGTGTATTGTGAAGATGTGCAAAATGAGTTACTTGAATATGAATGTAATGTCAGCATAGGTCTCAACCAGTCTGGACACATAACAACAGGCTCATGGACAACAGTAGACAGAAGTAGGCACAATCATAGACATTATCAGAATAAAACCACCATTAATCTGTGACAGTGACATAAAATATGTAATTGTGAGTTATTATACATGTTCTGCATGAAAACACTTGTACAACTGTTATGATTTGTCACTAATCTATAAGGGGAATCAAGCATAACATTAGTAAAAATGACCATTTTTTGGAAGTGTTAAGAGGAACACTGTTACACCTATAGTTTAAATTACAAGCAACCCTGGCTATCTGAGAGGTTTGCGTGACCCATATTTGCCACAATCCTCACTTGTAAGAATGTACCCTATGCCATCAATGTTGTCAGGGAGCTATGTATGTACTGGGTGCATCACAAAAAGACGTATCACACATGTGTCTCGTATAACATCTTGATGGGAAGTCTGCACTGTCATCTCCTAATGGTAATGCTTGACAATGAATACTTATGCATGACCAAAAAGATTTGTGGAGGCTCACTGTGGCAAAAGTGATACACTTGAGTAAATCATCCCTGGGAGATGTAAATTGTACTCAATTAGTGGTGTGATGAGGGCTGACAACAATGAGACTATGATGTCCTTAGATGTGG
Organism: Protopterus annectens; assembly: GCF_019279795.1. Lineage (NCBI taxonomy): Eukaryota > Metazoa > Chordata > Ceratodontiformes > Protopteridae > Protopterus > Protopterus annectens. Next base: position 1,471,694,773 of record NC_056743.1, read on the forward strand.
ATGGTCTGTCCATACTCAGTAGTTGTGCTGCATATAAGGGATTTGTCATGACTGTGGGCACATGCTGGTGAAAGTTCTGCTTACTATCTACCTGAGTGCCCAGGTCATGTACCACCTGGTCTGCACATAGGGGTGTGTTGTCTGTATTGTAATTAGTTTGTGTATTTTTTTTTCCAAAAAGGGATTCATTATGCCTTTTGTTCATGTAGTGTGTCTTCATGGCTCTGGCAACAATCATTTGTGTGTGTTAATACTTTCTGCAGTGTATTAATAGCATTTTTGGATTCAATGGTTGTCTATAGTTTGTAGTCATCCACAAAGTTGGTTAGACAAAGGATGTTTAAGTTTGTCTTGACTTTTGAACATGAAAAGGCCTGTCTGTGATCCATTTGTCTACCCACATGTTGACGTAGGTGTTTATGCCCACTTGAAACAGTTTCTCTGTAATCTGAGTGTGGATTTGTGTCAAATGTCTTGGCTAAGTCAAGTTATATGGGATGACAGTCTTTTCCTCATGCATGCCCTTGATGACCCTCTTAAAGACGTCAACCAGATTTAACAGACATGATTGATGTAGCCTTAATGAATCAAAAATGAGTTGAATACACAGTCAGGAAATTTCCTGTGTCCTTTTTGATAAGTTCCATGATGATTCTTTGGTCTGCCTCACAAATGAGGTGAATCAGGATTATGGATCTATAATTCCCTGATTCAGGTGGTGGTCCCCCCTTGTTCAGATGGATGACTGTTGCTGTACACCCTTATGCCAGAACATAAGCCATCTGCATTTAAGTAGGGCTCCAACTGTGTCTGCTAGGTCAGGTTTTAAGTTATTCTATAGGTAACCTAGGATGTTCTCAAGACTCATTGATTCTGTGTTTTTAGCCTCTGAGAGTGCACAGATCTCCTGAGAAAATAAACTGAGTAATGTTTGCATGTATACTTTGACTGATATCCAGTGGGGACAGCGGGTGAAGTTTGATCCAAACTGTCAGCTAGCAGATTGTCTATGTTCTCTGGCTGAGTATGGGTGGTGGCATCCACAAACAGCTCTGTGCTTAGTTGTGTATTCCCCTTAACATTTCATACTTATTTTAAAAATTATTTGTGACATCTCCAAATACAAACTTGATTATGCATCACATGCCACACAGTGGTACTGTTCCCACAGTCATACAGCTCTACCAATGTTGCATAATTACATCAATTGCACAATGTATGCCTATATGTTTTTCATTGGAAAGCTGTGTGTGAGCACCCTGATACCATATATGGACACATTACAAATGAGGTGGATGTGGCTCATGCAGAAAAGTTACTGACACAAATGCTGATAGTCACACAATGCTGCTGGGGCCACCTCAATAATCCTTGGGAACAGAAACAACTGTGCATACAATGAATTCCACAAGGTCATAACTGAATCAAAATTATGATATGTTTGTGTATATGTGGATGAAACAAGACTTATGAGCCCATGTAATCAGTATGACTTAATATTGATGTATGTCACAGAGCATTTAATGATGGTAGGTATACACATACACACTTGCCATACTGCAGGTGTCACTGTGCTGTTTGAATGAGAATTGCATAGAATGCTCATCTGCTCCACCTCAAAAACATATGTCTTACTAAGCCAACAATATACATAGTATCATCCCATGTCAGCAGTTCTCAGGAGGCATATTACTGCAGCTATTATGGAAGGAACATTTAATCAAATGGCAGTAGCGACCATCAATATATTACCTCACATCACAGATTGTAATACCCTTTTGTAGAGCAACTGGCACATGTGGATGACAGCAACATTGACATGTTAAATGGTCATAAGGTCATAGGACATTACTAGACTAAAAGCCAGCATCACATAAAATCCTAGCCATTATTATACCATTTAGACCAAAATCAAAATATCTATATGATGGAAGATAGTAAGGCTATGTGTGTATGTCTGTATTTGTTTGATTGCATTACATACTGTCTCTGGCTATATGTGACATGTGCAACACCCCTTGACAAAATTAACACTCATACATCCAATGGTCTAGAGATGGCTTGCAGTGGCTCAGGGAAGTACTCGGCTTCATGAAGTGTGTATGCATCTTTGACACAAGGACATTCTCCAGTCCTCTGCAGGAGTGATGTTATGTGGCCAGATGGAAAAAGGGGATTGTTGGATTCATGAGGCTATATTAAAGGTTCTCCTAAGTGATAGCTAAATGAAAAGTGATTTAAAAGATCATAGAATGACCGTAATATGCCACCAATCACACACACAGCAGTTGACTGGGTCTGATTTGAACAGTAAACATGTGTAGGTATAAAAGCTGGATTCACATTGAATTACTACAACTTGAACTTGAGAAGTACTTATGCATATAGGTTATGGTAGAAATAGCTGACAGATACTATGATGTTCATACTGTAGTTTATATTGGAAATGGTGTGTCATAACTTTTATCACATTAAGGAGTATTGCCTTCCCCATTTGCGAAGAGTTAAGCAACGAGCAAATGTGGGTCTCTGCTTAATTGGGAAAGTTTGCCTTCCTTCACACAAACACAGTAAGTGATGAGGCATGGCCATCAGCACTTTGGACAGTACTGAGTTTAAGAAAAACACCTACTGCCTAGCTTTCCCTGTGGCAGCAGGTGTAAGTGCAGTCAGCTCATACTTTGAGCACAAGTGTCACAAGGTCTGAATCCAGCTCAACCTAATTTCTTTACATATGTTGTCAGGAGGGCATTACATAAGTAAATGTGATGTTGTGTCTTTCGGCTTTTCCCAGTTAGGGGTCGCCACAGCGGAACTCCAGTCTGCTAATGATTGGTAGTTGATTTTTACGTGCCAAGTTACCAGCCCTGACGAACAAACTTCAACGAAGGTACGCCCATTCACGCACAAGACACTCTAGCTGAGAATCAAACCGGACAGCGTCTTACTGTGAGGCGACAATGCTACCACAGCACCACCACTGCACATAAGTAAATGTGATCATTTCTGCAAATGTGAGAGGCAGTGATTGCAGTGAAGTACTGTATAAAAATGAACATAATCAATTGATTTATGTCAACTGTACACATATGGATTTGCATTTGTATACATTCAACAGTCTAAATAAATGTTAGAGTAAATGTTTAATATTCCTGCTTTTATTCTGCTTCAACTGTATGCTCCGTTAGTGCAGAGAGTTTAAGCAGCATTGCATGGAGATAACTGCAGTAGGCCACAGGGCAGGAAAAGCCATTCACCATCATTTGCAATTGGTGTAGGATGCAAAACTCTGTGCAAACGCAAAGGATAAAAAGTGAAGGGCTTTATTAGGAGGCATTTCTGCCATGTGTGTGGTGTGTGAATCTATTTTTCACCAGATTAAAGGTGTGAAAATGGAGTAGATAGGAAAGTATTGAAATGTGAGGGGGGCAAGCAGGGGAAAGAACAAAGGGAAAGCAATATAGGAATGTGCAGGAGAGAATTAAGAAAGAACCATAGTTATCCACTTTTTCAACAGTGCAATATGAATATGGATAGAAAATGTGATTAATTTGGATTGTCATCTCAATACAGATGTGTAACAACAATGCAATCATGTTGTATAGTCAATTGAAATGAATCAAATGAATCAAGTGTGTCAAGAAGACAAATGTGCAAAGTGGAGAGCTATATATGGGACAAAATTTTCTTTGTAGGAGAGGTGCCCAATTTTTGTTTTAATTTCAAAAGGAGAGGAATGTTGGGGAAGGGGCATAGGTATGTCAGGGTAGGGTAAGTAGGGTAGGTTAAGAAGTATGGCAGACAAACAAGACAAACAAGGAAGAGACAGAGATGGTGAGGGACACAAAAAGTTGGGGGACACCATGATCGGGGGTAGGAACTGGATATCAGAGGCCTGTGCTAGGTGACCATAGGGACAGTCAGAATCTAATCCTCACCCTCTGAACTATAATTACTGTCCCCTTCCTCAGCTTCCTGCTGGAGTGCTTGGCACTTTGTTTTTTTTTAGCATTCCAATGGGCATCTGCCTAATATAGCTGAGGCATGCACCAGTCGTATATTCTCTGACCTCACACACTATGCCTGGCAGTTCCTGATGGGTGACAAAATCCCCACCTCCACCAATACTCCCCAAGGGTACCACTGCACCAGCTGCTGAGATAATGCTACCTGGTGTTGAGGACCCAGGTACTGCAGGGGCTGCAGAGGCAGTACTGCCAAGTTGCATCCCAGATGTGCTGGGCATTGGTGTGGAGCCATTGGAGAGGTGGCAGGCTGAGCCACACTGGTTGACCTACCTCTGTATGCTGGAAATGATTTTTTTAGTTATCAGAAAATGATGACATCAGAACAATATGATCACATTTATGAAAATAAAAAAGAGAAATAAAGGGTGGGGTAAGAGAAAAAAAGAAAATGATAATCAGAACCATCATATGTCACATACAATAAATTACTACAATAAAAATATGTTTTTAACTTTATGTTAACTATACCTTTTATGAATCCAAAATAGGACTGAGAATTGTTCCAAATAATCCTTGCAATATGCATATATTGCACATATGCCACATCTGCCACTGATAGTCGTTTCACCTTTAACTGTACATAATCATTTGGATATGACCACTAGATGTAAACAACCATATTTGTATGTAAATTACTGTTACTCTACTTATGAGTCTTAAGCCACTGCCTTGCATCTATCTGCCTCTCACTTAGGTGTATTAGTGTCTCTATTGTATGTATTTGTTACTCTTGGAGTTTTTCTCCCCAGGCATCTGCTGAAAAAGGACTTGTGTCCAGCTGGACTTTCCCAGTAAACAAATGTAAAATAAATAAATAAAATAAAATATGCTTCTAAAAATAATATAGATTAAGTTAACAGCATGTCATTTATGCCAGTTTTGTTGAATTAATAGGGATTTGAACCCACAACATCTGAATGCAGTATTGTAATGGAGTCCTACAATTACCTTGAGCTACAGAAAGAAGCACATATGCTTGATTTTATAGTTAAGATATGCATGCTTATTTTGTTAGTAATGTATAGAGCAATATTTATAATAAAAATAATTGTTAATTTGTGCTGCATACATACCCCTTGCTTCTCTCAGTCATTCTAAGCATTCAGCATGGGCCTCCTTGTTCACTGAAATCTCCTGGGCAGCTGTAAAATAAAGAGGAGAGAAAAAGAGAAGAGCATTATGCATGCCACTCTTGTCTATGTCCAGCTTTGAATATCGTTTGACGTATCTTTATCTGTATACTTACACAACTGTGGGATGTCAGCAGTCCTAAACTCATCCAGCCACTGCTTGAGTTGTGCCTACCTGCACCTTTTCAGGTCATTGTAATGGTGTCTGCATTGCTCCCCAGTGTGTGGAATGCCAGTCACACTAGAGACAGCCTTGATTAGACTGTTCAAAGCCTCGGATTTGTATTAAGACCCCAGCAGCCTACTGTTGTGGTGCTTCATGAGGAATGCAATGAAAATTCTGGACTCTTCTACACTGCATATGTGACCACTAAATTAGGCATCTTCCTTCCTAGCTCCTGCCATGTCTGCACAGGTCATCCAACAACAGTTAAAGTATTTTCCCACCAATTTGTGATATTGCATTTTACAGTTAGTGCACAAATCTGCAAAAGGATGCCAACTGCATTTAAATGTTGTTAAGTGGAGAGTAACATTGCCAAACAGAGAAGAAGGCAGTTTATGAAATCGGAAGAGTAATGTGACAATTTGCATTAATTTATGTCTTGTCTGCTGCTATATCTGTTAAATGACTTGACCTATATGAATTTGGGGGTATGAATTTTGATAACGTGACATTTTGTGGGGCCTTACACACTGATATAAGTAATTTCTACAATGTGGGATTCAAACCTTTGTAAAATTGAGAATGCATATTTTTCAACATAGGTGTTATTTCTTCAATGCCACAGAAGAAATGTTTGGCAGGTATGCTAATTAATTGTATACACAGATTAAAGAGTGAGTGGTGCTACACTTCAGTTAACCATGTATGTGTGTGACCAAACAATGTCTAGGTTTATGTATTATCATGTGTGATGCAGGAGTAATGTGTGAAAATATACTGTAAATGCTTATACTTGTATTACTTTCGGGAAAGATACCTGACTTCTGGGTCAGAACACACTCTACAATTCATTTTTTTTTCAGCTAGTCTTGTGTTATGTGAGTGGCATATATGACTATCACTGAAGTATAAAGTTCATCCCAGGGCAGTAGAGAATCTTTTAATTACCAAAACATAATTGTCAGGATACACTCAGTTGCACATAGAATTCATATGATATCCACTGCAATACATAGTTATGGTTACGTATGATTATCTTTATATTGCTATTTTTATTAAAAGTTGAGTGGAACAGCATGAATAAAAATTGGGGTGTACTAAATTAGAACTCTGGCTCACTTGTACTGTGGCCATGAACTTATACCAGTTGCCATAGGGAAGGATGGGCAACAGGTATATTTTTTACACTCATTACTGTCCAGCGTGCTCATTGTCACAGAGGGTATGTCAGTCATGGTCATTAGTTATACAGACACATTAAAGAGTTGATTGATTAATCATGTATGTGTGTGACATGAAAGTTCAGAAAATAATTATTTAATTATAGAACC